>NC_056725.1:326917618-327217618 GCF_019279795.1 Protopterus annectens
GTGGCATGTATTACACATCTGGCATTGGTCAGCATCACCCTTATGTTTCCTACCACTTATGTTTTCCAGGGTGGTGGGTAGTCTTTTTGGCCTTGCCTACATACGGCTCTATGGAGGCGGCAAAGGCCTTATCCAGTATCAGGCACATGGGTAACAGCTGACAGCCATCCCTGTAACAGCAGCATGGCTTGTCATGCTTGACATCTCAAGCAGACACACATTAGACCCTCTCGGACTGACAGCTGTAACTGTGCCAGCTGTTAAACATGAGCATTCTGTGTTTGTACTGTGGCATCATTCTTGGTGAGGGTTGGATGCTGCACACAGCCAGTGTCATCCCGCCCTGGGGTACATACTCGGAGGGACCATCCGTGTCTCATTTGATGTTGACCAGGGAGGTACATCTCAGGTAATTCACACCAGCATGGACATTGAGTGCATCATATTTCTGCTTGCTTTGGGGTGACCTGCGTACTTGTGTTAAGTGGCATTTTGTGGCAGCCTACAAGCAGCTTACTCTACCCTTTCCCTTGTTCAGTCTGGTGAGTGGGACAGCTGTGTGTCTGCCTATACAGACACCTATTACAACTGTATCAGGCATGTTGTTTCTCCTTGGGCCTGTGACTGTTTGGCACACCAGCTTTGCGTACTATTCGTTGCATGTGCTATGTTTGAAGGTTGTGGTTGCTTGTGGTCTACTTTGGAGGCTTCTGTTGGTGTGGTGTGTTTGTAATTAAGGCCTCTGGGAATATTTGTCTGTGTTTATGTGTTTGGTTTACAGTTGTGGTAGGTCTATGTGGGACTGGGTTTGTGGTGTATGTGGTTACCTTCTCCTCCTGACAAGTGTTGACAGTACTGAGTTGTTGGAGCTCAACCTCTGGTTTGGATACATGGATGCATCTATCACATATGTTTGTATTTATTGGGGGGTGTTGTGGTTGTCTGTGTACTTGGTACTGGCGTCACATTGCCTCTGGATTCACAGATTATACTTGTTGTGGCTGGACTTAGTGGATTGCATGTGTGGACATATGTTGTTGCCATACTACTGGTCAGTGATTACTTCCCTTTTTATGTTTGCTCTATCATGTGGTAACTTCCTCATTCTCTTCCATGGTTTGGTAATGGCTGGAGGCCAGCATGCCAGATGCCTGCATGTATGGCATTGTGTGTTGTTGTTATTTGTGATTGCATACTCCAAGCATTCCTGGCTGTGTTCATGGAATGCCTGTATAACATGTTCTGTGGTGTGTCCCATATTCTGCACTTGCACAGGGCCTTTTGTGGATTCAACATCGGTTTTGAGGGCTGCAACCTATACTTTACACATGGTATTCTGGCCAGGGACTGGGGTCAGGATGTGTATATCCAGTGTGATTACTCTATAGTCTGGTCTTACCAGTGAATTACACTTCTCATCTTGCCATCCAGTACACATGTTGCTGATTATCACATCCAGTATGCTTACCCCTCTTGTGGGAGTAGTACATTGTTCCTGGGCATTTTGGTTTATGGAATCTGGGTAATTTTCTCCTACTGTGTTGGTGCTAGTACAATGCTACCGGTGTATGTCTGGGTATTTTCAGTCAAGCAATATAATGTGGTTTGGGGGGCTTGATATATTCATGTATTCCGACATAGGCCAGGTGCTGTTCCTGGTATTAGGACAGTGGTCTGCAGCAGGCTATATACTGCGAGGCAGTTTTAGCCATTGGTATTTGACCATGGCTATTCCATGCTGCTTCTTGTTGTGGTACCAACATGGGGGTGTGGTTATCCTTGCCATTTCTTGCTAGTCACCCTCCTTTTGTAGCTTGTTCCATGTTTTGCGGCTGTACAGCACAGTATGAGGTGTGACCTGGTAGTGTTAGGGTGCTGATGTGAGCCTTGCCCAGTTCTCTATTACAGGACTGGTATCTACATTCTCCTTACTGTGTGCGTTTACACTGCACACATCTTGCTGTTTATACATCTGTCATGGGGTAGTATTACATCTAGGTTCCTATCCCTTGTAGAACCTATGAAGGTGGGTTTGTGTTTTGAGACTTACCTATTCAGGGCATGCTGTGGGTACTGACAGCCTTTGCCGGTATCCATGGGGCATGGCATGATAGGTGCACGCCACCCCTAGCAGGTGATGCATCATGTCAAACTCCGCATATCTTCCCAGCCTGTAACACATTGGCTCCCCTTTGACTGACTGCATTACTTCAGCCAATTATTGTACTTGATCTTCTTGTCTTCATAGTGTGGCATCATGCTTGGTGAGGGTGAGATGTTAGGCAGGGTCTTCATGTTTGCATATACTAGATGGTGTTACATTGCTTAACACATGGCAATCATGCCTCAGGTGGTGCTGCAGGGCTGCCTCTGTCGGATGCACATACTACACTCCCTGTACATGTTTGAGAGCAGGTTGTGTCATTTTAGGCATCCCTGTTACTATATGAGTGAGTCAGAGAGGGGTATCATTCCCAGGGTTCCTACTGAGCCAGTGTATGTGCTATGCGTTGCCTCTTTGCCAAGGCCAGGGCATACTGGGCACGCCTCCTTCTGCCTACTGGGGCAGGCTCAGGTTGTTCCTCCTCCGAGTCACGCTCTGCCTGTAATGGCATTGGCAATGGTGGGGGGCTGTTTGGTCTGGCCCTATGCTGGTCCTGCTGCAGCTGTTTTCACAAGATCATATTATGTAGCATAGCACATACCATGACAATTTGGGTACATGTAGTTGGTGTGTACTGCAAGGCTCCACCAGATGTGTCCAGACACCGGAACCGTGACTTGAGCAGCCCAAACACACGCTCTATTGCATTACGTGTTTGTGCGTGTGCCTCATTATGGCGTTCCTGTTCAGGTGTGTGTGCGTTTCTGATGGGTGTCATCAGCCATGGCTCCAGTGCATAACCTGCATCCCCCACTAGGTGTCCGTGTGGGATGTCCCCATTGGCAAATGTCTGGTACAGCTGCGTCAAATGCCAGATGTGGGAATCGTGATAACTCCCGGGGCAGCCAGCACACACATTCATTATTATGCCCTGGGCATCACACACGACCTGGCAGTTGATGGAGGGGAATCCCTTGCGATTAATTTAGGCCATACCCCACTCACCGGCTGGTGCTTTGATGCGTATGTGCGTGCAGTCTATTGCACCCAGTACCTCAGGGTATTCCGCTATTTGCTGGAAGAGACGCATATTGCTGGCCAATACCTCACGGGCATTGGGGAAATATACATGATCACCGACATGTGCTGACATGGCATCCAGGAACTGGTGTAGTACCCTGGAGGCTGATGCCTGTGATATCCCCATCATATCGCCAGTTGGTCTCTGGAAGGTACCTGTTGCTAGTATTCTTAGGCCAACACATACCTTGGTTTCCACTGGGATGGGTTCCCCTCTGTTGGTTCTGTGTGTGAGGCGTGGCCTGCACAGCTCAACAATTTGCTGCAGGAGCTCTCTGTCCACTCTATAGCGCTCTACTATCTCCAGCTCATGTAACCCGTGGTAGGTGACCCTGGGCCTGTACACTCTTCTCTATCTCCTCAGTGTGGGTTGTCTGGCACCATCTACATTGTCACCACCCTCAGCAAGTCGCCTATGTCTCATTATGACAGCTATGGCAGCCCCTAACATTTCTGCTCTGAGTGAAGATTTTTCAGTTTTCACTTCTATTAGCTTACTCCTGTCTTGCAGTGTCTCTTAATGGAAACTTCCTGCACTACTGTTTGCAGAGTTTTAAGTGCTGGGCTGGGCTACTATTCTGCCTGTGTAATTGCCTGCTTCTAATTGTTTTCACCTGCTAGCTTCAGCAGTTATCCCTGCTAGCTTCCTATTAATTCTGTTGCTTCCTTTTTCCTCTCTGTTTCCTCAGGGGGGAGCAACGTGAATACTATCTGAAACACGCTCACAGTGGCTTACACGCGCGCACACGTGCTTACATGGTTCAGAATCTACTTATTTGGGTTTAAAGGCACGTACACCCGCGCAAACACTGTTACATGTCTGCCAACAGCCTCCAACATACTCAGCCCGCCCTACACGCGCGCACACCCGTGCAAACAGTGTTAAACATCTCCCAACACGCTCCCACATGCTCACACTGCCTTACACGCATGCACACTGTCCTACTCGCGCTTCATGGCACGCACACGTGAGCATGCATGGCTAGCAAGAAACTTTGGTGTAGGTAACAGTGTACACCTTCCATTTCTTGACTTTCCATGACTTATCTAGTGGCACACCTCTTTCCATGATCTGTGCCTGTCATCTGTCATGTTACACTGGCCTCCAATGAACTGCATTTCTTTCTACCATTCCCCCCTGTGATGTCACCTATCTCCTACTCTATTCCTCCCACTTATGTATCTCTTACACTACTCAGACTGTGCTCATTTGCTATGTGACTGTGAGATTCAGTATCCGAACCCTCATTTACATGAGATTGCCTACTAATGCTTAGTTACATGTCTTAGACTCATCTTCCCCCCTTAGCAACCACTACACGGTGGCCATGTTGGTTTTGGTCTGCTGGTCCCTGCATTGTTATTCCATGTATTGCATGAAACCCACATTTGTGGGTTTATAACCTTCTTTTGTATGGTTTTATACAGCGCAGCCCATTTGCGCGGGGCTATGCTGGGTTTAAACATCGGCGATCGCCGACAAAAATATATATAATTTTATCATTTTGCCATCGGGTTGTATTGCCAATGGCCACATATTTGGCCATTGGCATGCTGCCTGAGTCATATGCAACCTTTTTTTGGAGCTGACATCGCTCCGTTGTGGAATTTGCAGAAATGTACTCAGTTGTCAGCTGAGTACATTTCTGCAGCTAAAACGTCTCCTACACGGACTGGTTTCTGCTTCATGGATCGCTAATATACCTCATTTGCATACCTTTCGGATGCAAGTGAGGTATTTAGCATGTCCACGCCCAGTCCGTGTAAGAGACGTTTTAGCTGGTCATATACACGGAGCTTAGGGCTGTTCCTGGATCGCGAGGCTTGCATGGAGTGTTGCACGTCTCTTACACTCCTTGCAAGCCTTCGTGAATCCTGCCCTATGTCTTTTCCATTGTCCTAATAATATTCATGGATTTAAATATAATTTATTATTTAATTAATACGTTTAACCGACCAGTAAGCCCTGTTTAGTCTCATGTGAGTACTGTTAACTGAATAACTTTAGGAGAAGCACCAAAATGAAACATGGTTGTACAGATTATTATTTAATTTCTCTCTCTCACTCTCTCTCCATGGGTGTGTTATATATCGTCAAATGTTCCAATAATTAGCTGTGAAGTCAAAGTGCGTTTTTGGCCCCATATCCAAATTATTGACTTCTGTGCTGGAAAATGTTGCAGTATTATTTACTTTTATTTGTTTTTTATTTATTGCATTTGTTTTCCAAGATGGTTTGGCTGAGCAACAAGTCCACCGCTTTTTAACAGAGGCCCTGGGAGGAAAGCTTCAGTAAAATAAGACAAAGTACATAACAATAAAATAAAAATGCACAATATACAAAACATACAGATAATATGCAGAAAATGGGACAAAGACATAAATAAAATGTGCAATATATGGAAAAATATATGATGGTATATTTGAAATTCAGTTATATATTTTTTATAATGTAGAAAAAAACAGGGCTCAGAATGTGTAGAGAAAGACAGAAATAGAATTTACATAACATATGCAGTAGTCTAACACTGTGTAGAAGAAGGGGCAAATCTGAGTAGCCTTTTAGTAAAATTTGAAAGTAGTAGTTAAGACAGAAGAGAGAGAGAGAGAGACAGTATAATGAAGGCTAGGAGACTATAAAGTGTAGAGAAAAAAGGTTAGAGAGGATTGTTAGTAGAAGAATGAAAGATGGTAAGGAGTATGCAGGTGAAAATTAATTATCTTTTGGAAGACAAAATATATAGAAAGTAGGAGGAGAATGGAAAAATGGATAGTATTTCATTATCTAGGAGAGGTATATGAGAGAAGCCATGTGTCCATTAAATACTTCTTTATTTGTGGTTTAAAGGACTTAGTGTTTTCTTTTAATCTAAGAGAGAGAGAGGAGCAGAAATGGATTTCCATATGTGAGTAAACTGGAGGAATGCAAGCATTCAATTGCAGAACAGTTTGCTTTAGTTACACTCTGCATTTTATTAGCAAAGTGTAGTGGTTCACTGGGAGTGAATTGCTGGAGTATATTATTTAGACTTGGACATTTATAAGACTCCTATATTAGTTTGTGGGTAGTTGCTAGCTGTACAGAGAAATATAGTATTTTACTTCCACTCAATGAAGTTTCTTAAGAGCGTGACAATTATAGTGAGTCCTGTAGTGATTGTCGGTAGACAAATGAGGTTTGGTAACAAACCAATTTGTCCAGGGACATCTTCAGAGGGGGACTAGATAAATATAGTAGTGGGAATTAAGAGGGTAAGGGGGATGAATGTGTTAAATGGGAATGAGGGGTGATTGGGAGAAAATGAGATAAGGGTAGGGAAGACTTAAGGGGTTTATGCAAGTGTAACTGGGTAAGGAATCGCATTTTGGGATGAACTTGCTATTGTAGGTTCTCTGTCTAAGAAGACCTGTAGGTATTGGTGTGGTCAGGTAGGCCTTAGACTAGTTGCCTATGGTGGGTGTGGGTAATGTTTGATAACAAGGTTTTAGTAGTAGTAACAGTATGTATGTATGTATGTATGTATTTATTTATTTCTGCTTATTTGTCAGTAAGTGTGCTTCAATTGTTGCATGGTTAGCAGAGACGAGTGCTTTAGGGTGGTTTGAGTCATGTGGAGAGCTCCTTTGTAGTTGTAGTTGGTGGGGCTTGCAGATAGAGTATCTTTCTCAATGGTACGGATCACTGTTGAAGGCTAGTTTTGTCTTGTAGTTTTAAACCATTTTTCTATAACATGGTGGTTTGGTAAAGCAGTGTCAACTTAATAAAGTGTGCAAGACTACCCTTCAAGACAATCATGTTAATGCAAATTATTCTACAGACTTTCTACGTTTATGATTTTTATACTTTTTTTTTTTTTTAGTTAGCTTGACTTTCTGGTTTTCATTATGGCTTTGTTCAAATTTCTAGCTTTAAGTGGTTGCGAGGTAGGGGTGAAGGCATGCAGGTTGTAAGGCAGAAGGGCAGAGTCCAGGTGTTGGAGGAGTCTGGGTTTCTTGATACAGTTTTTCCTGGACGCTGCTGTCTCACCTTGGCGTTGGTTGCTTTGTGGAGCCATGGCTGTCTGTTTAGGTAGGCATGGGGGTCTCAGTGGTTGGGTTATGTTCCTTTCAGTTCCTG
Organism: Protopterus annectens; assembly: GCF_019279795.1. Taxonomy (NCBI): domain Eukaryota; kingdom Metazoa; phylum Chordata; order Ceratodontiformes; family Protopteridae; genus Protopterus; species Protopterus annectens. The sequence goes on from NC_056725.1 coordinate 326,924,920, forward strand.
CTCCATGCTGGTCATTTGGTGTGCATTTCACATGCTTTCTCAGTCTGGAGGCCCACTCTGGTGACAGTTCGGTGGTGCACATGCTCAGGCTAGGTAAGGCTTCTCTAACAAAAAAAAAAAAAAAAACCATAAATAAATAAATAAATACAAAAATGATTGTTGGTGCAAGGGTTTCATCCTTGGATAAAGAGCAGGCTTGGATTGTAAGAAGGGCTTGTGAGTAGATGCCTCAGTTTCTGAGGTTTCTCTTACTTCATTTTGTTAGCAGCTGGGGTTTAATATTGTCATAATGGCTGTTTATTGTGCATTGTAAGTACTTACTGACTCTCATATTATTAAAACATTCATGGTGTTGATTCAGTTTCTTTGTATAGCGTGACTGACAGTCTGGAGAGCCTCTTTCATCTCAGCAGCACATAGGATTGCTCTGAAGGGTACAGGTTTGGCATAGTGTCCGGGTATGGCCTTATGTTTTGGTTGTTCATCGTGGATCTTGTGGTCTGTTGGTGATTCATTATGGATTTCAGTCACTAGTTAATGGCATGCAATGCTACAACAGGTTCTGTAAGAGCATTTAAGATGTTTCGCAGGATTCCAGATACCCGCATATATGTTTGTGGTCATTACGCATGCCTGGGTGAAATTTTAACCATTGTGGGAAGGCTGGGGGATTAGTGATAGTGTATTTTTTTTCTGTTGTAACCAGACCTTAAATGTTATTAATATATAGTATTGTATGTGGCAGGCAAGCAGGCTTAATCAGCATGCATTCCATTCATTCAGAGTGCTCCACTATTGCTAATTGCTATTGTTGATGACTACTGGGGAAATGTCCTTGGTATTTTAAAAAAATATATATAATAATAAAGTTTCCTAAAGAAGATAAGTAGTCTTTGGGGTGATAAAATATGCAACATACCTGGAACTGTCTGCTTAGAGGTGAAATGAATTTGATGCTTTTACATAATATACTATAAATAAGCAGACAGAAAGATAAAAAAAAAAAAAAGATATTTGACACATATTTTCAGTCCATTTCTCATAAATTGTAGATTTTTGGCAAATAACTAGAATTTTTTGAGGACTTTGGTCAGAGAATTACTGCAGACATCTGGTTTTACCTTCACCAATTAATACCAATGGAAACCTGTTATTGTATCATCTTTCTAGGTGTGTAAGACCGATATTTACAAGTGACCCTACTTTGGACCTTTGTCCCCCCTATATTTGTGACATTATCCAGAATTCTTGGTCTAAGAAGTTGGGGTTATGATAGTATGGTCCGAATTATCTATTGACTTGCCTCTCGGCTGGGCAAATGTTGCTTAATTCCAGAGCAACTTCCATTGTTTTACTGCATGGATTCTAGCTAAACCACCGGAGAATTATTCACTATTATATAATTAGCAGGCACTAAAACATATATGTGTGCATATGTATGTATAATAAACCTATATATATATATATATATATATATATATATATATATATATATATATATATATATATATATATATATTATGTATGTATATATGATTCAAGGTACACAGTGGGATTCTGCTGTGGCGTCTCAGAGTTTCTTTCTTCTAGATGCAGTTTCAGGTTCTCATTTGGGGGGGGTATATGGTTAGTGTTTGCCTCGCAAACTCACTCACTTGCTCATTTAGTGTCCATGGTTACAGGAGGTGGTGCCTACTGTGGGTTTCCCACTTCGGTCATCTAATTTGGTTTAAAAAAAAGGGTGAGTAACTTAAGCTTAATAACCCCTTGGCTGTACTGGGGGGTGACTAGTGTCTAATGATGTACTGAGTCATGAGTGGCACTGCGGGGGAATGGAGTGTTGGATGCTGATAGAGCAAAGAGCTGATACATGGGGTGGTGTGGCTTCACGATTGTGTCTTGGCAATTGAATGTAAGGCTCTTTTTGACTACTTCTACTGCTATGTAACAGGGCTTGACTTCATTGCTTATCGACACATTGTCTTTAGGTTGGGTGGAGCAATCTTAGCAGGCAAAGGGTTGTCTTGTTTGTGGACTGGGGGTGTGGTTGTATTCAGGCACAGGTAGGAAGTTCACTGTATGTTTTTTTTTTTTTTTCAGGACTAATTATTCCCTGTAAGGTAATCTGTAACAGTGGTTTACATTAGCTATATTCATTAATAACATGGTTAACCACATGGGTTAATTTTCTGTGCTAGTCTGCTTATAATTGCAGGTCAGGTACGAGAAATTGAATGTTCTGTTTAAAGATGACATGCAGTTTTCTAAGTGGTTGAGGGCAAGGCAAATGATAGCAAGAGAGCACAGATAGGGTCTCACTCTTAACATGGCTCGTAAAGTTAAGGGAGAGCTTGTGTCATCAGTATGCTGGGCAAAACGTTGATGAATGGTGGTGGGTCAGAATTTACTGAATATCTTTCACTGACTTCACTAGAATACTTGCATTCAGGCACCCTTCATGGCCACAATTGAAATTATTGGCATAGGGTGCCTGATGTACATAACGCTAAGTATGGCAACCATCAAGAGAGTTGAAGTGGTAAGTACATGGATGCCATAAAGGAGGGTTTTGTGCGTGTTTTTGTGAGAATGAGTGGTGGAGTGAAGATGGTAGTTTTTCTGGGGCAGAGATTTTCGCTTCTACGTGCACATGACTCATCTGAAACTTTTGATAGGTTTGGTAATGCTAGAGGGTTTATGTTATGTAAGCCCCCCCTTTTAACATAGATAGCATTGCAGGCTCTGTAATTTGCTGTATTGGAAGTGTTATGGAAGGGTTAATTTTCTTTACCCTGATTATTGTTTTTCCTTTCATCTCCATGTTAAGGAAGGCCATCACTTATAATGTGGTACATATGGGTGAATGGTGGAACACTTCCCAGTGGCTCACTGTCAGCATTAACAGTTATAACCATAGGATGCTTAAAGGTGATACTTTTATTTATGGAATAGGCCTTTTAAGAAATATTGATTAAGTTCTAGTTACCACTGATATCAGTTAAATTGCTAACACAGAATGTCTTATGGATTTTTTAGAGGTAGAGCTTCGAGGAACATGAACTTTTAGCAGATGGGGAAGGTTGTCATTAATAAGTTTTGATTCGTGCATGGGCAAAAGATTTCCAGTCTTCCTTTTTCTTTTGTAGATTACAGTGAGTGGGTATCAGTTGGTGGCCTGAAGGAAGTTCATTTGAAAGGTGACGGATTCTGCTGGGCTGAATGTGCCAGTCACTGGAGTGGTGTGCAGTGAGGTCACAGGTAAGCCAACTTTATTAGGTGCTCATTAAGGCATGACAGAGTTGGTGCAGTTTGTGAGTAGTGTGGAGGCAAGTGAGGCTGAGGTATGTCAGAGGCTGGGTAGAGCAGGTTTGTGGTTGTTTATGGGGAGTTTGGGGTTGTCCACTCGGGTTAGTGTCACAACAATGTGACATTTGGTTGGAGTTTGTGGGCATGGTCATTGGGTTTCAGTTTTCTGTTGGAAAGGCTATGCAGATGGGATGTTCAGTGGTTGGTGTTACTCTTTGAGTTTTGCACTGTTCTTTATTTGGATTTGGCATAAGCAGGTGGGAAATCAGAAGAATGTACTTGATCTGGACCCCCTTTTAAGGCTAGGTGAAAGGTTAGACAGAGCTTGGCAAGGTATGTGTGTGTATTGGAAATGTGTGAGGAACAGGTTTCCATTAATGCAAGAGTGGGAAGGTTTAAGCAAGGCATTGTGGTGTGTGTTTTGTTTTTGTTGCTAGTGGATGTAGCCTATGGTTTCTTTGATTTTCAAAAAAAAAAAAAAAAAAGCTTTATGGGTGATACTTTGGGACAAGGGTGGAGTTGGCTCTGATTAGTATAGTTGCAGAGGTGACAATGTTATGTCACTTTACCAAATCTTGGACGGTGGATTGGATGTTTGAAGGGTTGGGGTAAGTGATAGTGGGATGACTGGGAGACTGTGGCTATTGACAAGATAAGTTGTGTTACAGGGGTTGTTGGGGAAATGGAGGTTCATTGATTTACAGTCCAGGGGATATTGGCTTTATGGATGTACTGAAGTCATTAAAGTGGCTGGTTCGCTGGTCAGAAGAAGCTATTCTGGTCATTAGTTGTTTTGTCTTTTAGACAGTGGATATAGTGGTTGGGTTACTATTAAACTGATGTTTTAGAATAGGAAATCTCATTTTGATCATCATTATAGCATTTGGCTGGCAAAGGACACTGCAAATAAGTAGGATGACATGTTGTTGGGCTTGCTTTATTTCAGATGGTGTAAAAAGAAAAAAAAGCTGGCTAGGCAGAGAGATGTGAGCAGATCAAATTTAATAAAATATAAAGAATATAAAAAACTTAAAATGCAACAAGGATAAACGCTTTCATGAACACAAGTACTTCTTCAGATAAAATTAAAAATCTAGGCACCAGAGTGCACTTTTGTAACTTAATGTCTGAGATCACGTGACCTTAATATTAGCTTAATGGGAATGACATAATTTAACCCCTTACCTCAGTTGCCCTGAGTGAAGCATCCACTTTACTTCCACACATTCTGTTTGTGTTTTTATATCACCTCCTCTAAGTCTTGGTGTGTACATTTCCTGCACCAAAGATTTAAACCAATGATCATGCCCTGGTGTTTTTACATATTTAGACAGTACATTCCTTTCATCACTCTTGGTAATGCTATAAATGTGCTCTCTTACTCAACCTCTTAAACAACAGTTGTTTTTTTCCAACATAAAAACTTCTACAGATCACACAAGATGCACAGTACACCACATTCTGACTGCCACAGTCAGCATAAAGTCTAATATCATAAACCCGTCTCCTATATCCGGGTGTATAAACTGATCATCAATATCTATGTACCTACACATATTACAATGGTGACAGGGATACGTGCCTATTCTTTCACTTACTACATTCTTCTTTTTGCTAGTCAGAGGCTTTTAGCATAACATCTTTTTTAATGAAGGGCGTTTCTTAAAACAGGAGGAGGGAGAATCTCCTAACAGCCCCTTACATTTCTCATCTAAGGCCAAAACTTTCCAATGTTTCCTAATGATCCCACAAATGGAGCCTGAGTCCTTGGAATATGTAAGGCTCATATGTGTTAGCTGAGTGGACTGTGAAGCCAAAGGAGTAGGCTGTTCAGCTTGCTCCTTAAAGTAAGGTCTTGTTCGAGTGTCTCTCAACATAACTGCATCATTCTGTGTAGTTATAATCTCTGAATTGTTGTACCCTCCATTTAAAAGGTTAGTTGTAAGAGTCTTAAAAGAATCATACATATCACTGTCTTTGGTGTTCAATCTAGCTGTTCTAAAAATCTGTCCTTTTAGAACATTCTGCTTAACATGCTTGGGATGCATGCTCTGAGAATGTACAGCATTGTTGGTTTTACAAGGTTTAACATATTGTTTAGTGTATAACTTTCCTGGGGTCTTATGCACCATCACATCTAAAAAAGAAATAGACTCATCTGACCAGTCATAAGTAAACTGAAGAAAGCTAGTGGTGCTATTTAAATAATGCACAAATTGGTCAAGGGTTTCTGCTGTGTCTCCCAAATACGAAACAGATCATCCACATAATGGCCGTAATAAAGGACATACCCCTTAAACCCATTCAAGTCAGACAATACATTCTATATCTTCCATTCAGACAAAACCATATTGGCATAGCTGTTGGCACATACCATGCCCATGGCCACTCCTGTTTGTTGTAGGTAAAGCTCATCTTCAAACATAAACACATTGTGTTCCAATATGAGTTCTAGCAGGGTACAGATCAAATGCACTTTATCATTGTCATATGCAGGACTTCGATCCAAAAGTGCTCCAACATTATCAATACCGACACTGTTTGGAATACAGGTAAACAGAGAAGTAATGTCCATAGTAAACAAAAGGACGTCTTCTCTATAATTCATTACAGATCAATTGTACAACTGTTAGAAAAATATGTATTTGAACATGTATAAAGTGCTAGTTTAAAAGCAAATAGTATATAATGCATTTTATTCTATTTACAATATGGCAATAAGAATGATTTTACATATAATTGCTTGAAGCTTTGGAGCTGCAGTGTATTTGAACTCTGACCCTGGCAGTAGCCAGCTCAGCAAGCTTATGTTTTTCACTAATGATTATCTGCTGGGTCAGGAAAATTAAATGTATAAAGCATTGAATATTCTTATTCCTTCCTCTGAGATAATTGACCTTGTGAATGTATCAGAGATAAGACACAGCTGCTAAAGTAAAAGTTGTTACAAGAGTGAACCGACTATTGTATTCAAGCTAGCCTGAGACCTTGGAAGAGTAACATTTACAGAAAGACATTATAACGAACCAGGTGCTTTGCAAGGCTGTATTATTCCCATGGGAAAACTTTTAAAATGTATAACATCAGCTTTTTCTTATGAATAGAATATTGTAGACCATAGTGATGTAGGTGCCCTGTGACTAACCACGTCAGTAAGGTGGGCACAGCCTGAATGTAAGACTATATAAAATTGTGCATTTCCTGCATCATGTCAGACAAAACTCTGTACTTGTATGGTTTTTTGCCTCCTGGTGTACACTAGTAAACTTTTGCATCTGAGCCTCCTGTGTTGTTATCATTTGGTTTTATTTAACAGTTTGGTCCTCCTTGAACCGGAATTCCCTTGGTAAGCTGCAGATCAGAGTGTATCGGTGGTTGAATACTGCGCAGGAGAAGTTACCAAAATGGTTCTTCTTGAAACACAAAGACCTCCGACTGAATTGTCGTCTTGAGAGGCTGGCCACTTTCTGATCTGCGGCCGAAGAGCGGTCTCGAACTGGTCGACCCAGGAGGCTCAGGTAGGAAAATATTTGCCTTTATTCTGTTTTAGATCAGGGACTAGGTTACAGTAAATGTCATTGTCAGAGATTTGTTATACAGATCAGGGACAATAGGAAATTACTGTATATTTTGTCAGAGATCAGGGAAACAGAATAAGGTAGACAGTTATTCTAGATAAACTGTGTAAGGAACTGAAATACCACGTGGTGAAAAGGGTTACGTAACATTTTTTTAGAATGGGAAATCAGTGCACTAAAAAATCGCGAGATCCGCGCCTAACTGATGACGCAAAATATATGCAATTACAACGGACTGATAATGTAAGGTATTATACAAAATGGGTTAATAAATACGGATTTGATGGTAAATTAAACAAGATTTCATTAGTTAAACTTTTAAAACAGCTTAAATCTGACGCAGAAGGTCAGGCAAAAAAACAACACCAATTAGGCATTCCTCAAGCACACAGGTGGATTGAGGAAGTAAACCGAAGGGAACAGAAAACTAAAAATGCAAAAACATTATTTTTAGACAAAGAGGATAATAATACAGTAATAGCGACGGCCCCTCCCCCTCCACCCCCTCCAATGCCTTTTTCAGGATATGAAGCAGGAGGACAAGCTGGTCCACCTCCATGTTATCCTGAAGTTACAAGAGTACTAAAACCATTTGTTAGAGATCCTATTGAAACTAGGTCCCGGACACGTAAAACACTTGGGGACACAGGCTTATATCAAATAGGGAAAAACACACTAGAAGAGAGTGAGGAAGAAATCTGTCCACTGATCGAGGTACCAAATCCTCAGGCAGGACAGGAAGGGCAGGACCCAACTCTTCTAGTATATAGACCATGGACACCGGAAGATATTCGAAAGCTACAGAGGGAATCCCTCATCCAAAAGTTAATTACACAAAGTTTTTACAAGATTTACAAGGTATGAGACTAAGTTACCACTTGAATGGGGAAGAAGTAGAAAAGGTAGTTAGACAGATTGTGGGTCCAGACTGGCACATGATTTGTGGCACCTGGAATCCTCGTAATGCAGAGCTTAAACCACTCCCACATAGTGACGCAGAATTAGACAACAGAGTCAAAGGTCTTACAGACCGAATTTCTGAAAAATGGAAACCTAGAGCAGATTGGACTTGCATTAATCAATGCATACAGCAAGAGAATGAAACTGTAGATAGGTACTATGGTAGATTATTGGAATGTTTCAATAACCATAGTGGTATGGCTATTCCTGAAAATCAGACACATGATACCTCATATGAACAGCAACTGAAAAATGCGTTTTTGAAAGGTTGCATTACACCTATCAGTAGCTTTATTACAAAGCATATGATAGATCATCGAACAAGTAGGCTACAAGCCTTACTTGAATATGCCAGACATGCTGAAAGACACTTTAATAGTAAAAAGAAAAAGAAGACACATGTCTTCACAGCTGAAGATGGAGCAGAGGTCTTTGTAGTACAGTCAGGTAAAAAGGGTAAGAAAAATACCCAGGGAAATAGACAATCTGACAAAAGGTCAGAAGATTTTGAAGAGAGAAAAAAGAAAGGTGAGTGCTTCAAGTGCGGCAAGAAAGGACATTTAGCAAGGGATTGCAGGCTAAATAAAAAGGTGACTACAGAAAATAAAGGTGATGAGGACTGACTATATGATAGTGATGAAAATCAGAAATCATCAGGGAAGGAAAACAAACAAAGGGCAAACGTAAATGTAGTGGAAGGAACAGAGGAAGTGCAAACAGATGTAGAGGATGAAGAAAGTGAAATTTTAGATTTGGCATTACTGAGCTTGGAGCTCTATTTGGCAGACACAAAACTGGAAGTTACACTTCTGGTGGAAGGAAGGGAAGTGAAATTCTTGTGTGACTCAGGAGCGTCACGAACTTTGATACACCCTTCAAAGTTACCAGAATATTCTGAATCACCTGACTATATATTAGTGAAAGCAGCAAATGGACAGCTATATAGGGAGCCACTCTCCCATGATATAGCAATAACTGACCCTGTTTCGGGTATGACTCAGAAAAGTAAAATTGTAGTTTCTGCAAAATGTCCAGTAAACTTACTGGGAAGAGATCTTATGCAGATATTTGGCATAGTGGTAGTCCCCACTATGCAGGGTATGGAAGCACAAGGACAAATGCATACTTTTGTGGTGCAACCAGAGGGTGAAACCTTTTACTGGTACAGCCAGGACCTAGTTATGACTGGTCCAGGGCAGTAACCGAGGAACTGATGAATGTAGCCATCAGTAAGGCCCCCTCCCTTGACACTGACCAACAGCATTTGTTACATTGTACTCTATACTACTGTAGCATGCCAGGACCTGATAGAGAATATGAGCAAGAGTTGTTCAAAAATCCTGCTAACAGATTAGTATTACGAACCTTGTATTGGGATACTGAGGGAAACAGTGTGGTAAGCTGTTCACTACCTCAGGAATTCATGAAACTGTACAAATCTAATAGACTACCACATGTCAGCTTGACAAAGAATAAGGATGTGAGATGGGCAGACTTAGGAGAAAAAGTAACAAGATGGGAAAAACAAACTGATTTAGAATTATCAGAACAGGGAATACAAAAACAGAAATTGAATTGGCTAACACAGACACATCCAGCTGTACACTTACAAACTAGTGAAGACAGCTGATTAGCATTCTTATTAGAAGAAGAAGAAAAAGCCTTGTGTGATATACCAAACATTCTTTGGTCAACAGGTAAATCAGATGTAGGACTTATTCAAACAGCAGGACCAGTAACTATTACACCAAAATCAGCATTTAGACCACAAAAGACAATACCCCTTGAGGAAAGATGCAGAGCAAGGAATCAAACCTATAATAGCAGCATTACTCAAGGAAGGAGTACTGGTAGAATCTCTTGATTCACCATGTAACACCCTCTATTTCCTGTTAAAAAGCAAACGGGAATGGCGGATGGTACAGGATTTACAAGCTGTAAACAATGCAATAATACCCAGAACACCTACGGTGCCAGACCCACACACCTTGTTAAATGATTTAAAACCACAACAAAAATATTTTACTGTGGTAAATATAAGCAATGCTTTCTTTTCAATACCTATACATCCTGATAGCCAGTGTTGGTTTGCATTTACATTTCAGGGTAAAAAATATACCTATACTCGGCTACCGCAGGGATATTGTGAAAGTCCAACGATATTTGCGCAAGAAATGGCAAGCAACCTGGCAGGGTTTACTCCACCAGGAGGTAGTCAGATTCTACTTTATGTAGATGACATCTTGCTAGCAGCCCCTACCCAGCATTAATGCAGGGAGGATACGATAGCATTATTGAAATTTTTAGCAGCACAAGGACACAAAGTAAACAAAAGTAAGTTACAACTTTGGAGAAAACAGGTTAGATACCTAGGATATGTAATATCCAATGAAGGTAGAATATTAGACGAGGACAGAAAAACAGCAATTTTACAAGCACCCAAACCAGCAACCAAGAAGGAAATGATGTCCTTCTTGGGAACGACTAATTTTTGTCGAAGCTGGATATCAAACTATGCTTTAGAATCTGCTCCACTGGCTGATTTAATATATAAAACACCAATGGCAGCACAAGATGTATTACAATGGACACCTGAAGCAGAAGCAGCTTTCTGCAGACTAAAACAATTGATAGCTTCATCACTAGTTTTAGGACTTCCAAATTACCACAAAAGATTTTTTCAGACCGTAGATTGTAAGCAAGGATACATGACGTCAGTTTTGACGCAACAGCATGGAGATAAGCAACGCCCCATAGCTTACTATTCATCACAGTTAGATCCAGTGGCACGATCATTGCCTCACTGTGTGCAAGCAGTAGTCGCAGCTGCAATGGCAGTACAGGCTTCGGCCTCAGTGGTGTTGTTCCACCCTCTCACATTGAGAGTGCCTCATGCAGTCGCGATAATTTTACTGCAAGAGAAAATAGCATATCTATCTCCTGCTAGACATCTTTCATGTATGACCATACTGCTGAGCCAACCTCATATGGTAATTGAACGTTGTACAACATTAAATCCATCAACGTTACTTCCAACTCCTGTGGATGGCACACCACACAGTTGCCTGCAGGAAATTGAGCAAATAACTTTGCCCAGACAAGACCTTACTGATATGCCCTTGGATGATGCCGAGGTGACATTTTATGTGGACGGTTCATGCAGAAAGGGTCCTACAGGGAAAAATCTAGTAGGGTATGCAGTAGTCACAGATACAAAGATTTTAGAAGCCCAACCCTTACAGCATAACCTGTCTGCTCAAGCAGCAGAACTGATAGCCTTAACACGGGCTTGTACTCTAGCGAAAGATAAATGTGTGAACATATATACTGACAGTCAGTATGCTTTCTCTACAGTGCATGTTTTCGCACAGCAATGGAAAAATAGGGGAATGATAACTTCTACTGGCAAACCGATTAATCATGCACAACTTATTTTAAACTTGTTAGATTCCATTCAGTTACCTACTAAGGTAGCTATTTGTAAATGTTTAGCTCATACAAAACAACAGGATGCAATTTCAAAAGGAAATGCAAAAGCTGATGCAGCTGCAAAGCAAGCAGCCTCAGACTCAGAAATTTTACTTTTAACCGAGGAATTACAACCCTCTGAGATTTTAGATTTAGAAATGTTAAAAACAATGCAGACATTAACTACAAAAGCTGAGAAACAAAATGGGAGAAACGAGGTGCAATCCTCGAAAATGGACTGTATATCTCCAAAGAGAAAAAACAATATTGCCGTCTAATTTATTTAGATATGCAGCTTTGTTGAGCCATGGGCAGTGCCATGTCTCAACAGGGGGGATGGTACAGTTAGTAAATCGAATATTCCAAACATATGGATTTATAAACTTCACACAAAAATTTTGTGCAGCATGCCATGTCTGTAATAAACATCATGCACAAGGAGCATTCAAACCCAAGCAAGGGAGTTTTCCTATACCACCATATCCGTTCCATACTATCTGTATGGATTTCATAGAACTAAACAAATGTGAAGGGAAAAAATAACAAATAAAACTGTTTTGCAGTTGAACTCTTTTTCAGATAAAAGACAGACCAGACCGTTGGAAGCAGTGCTGACCCCAGGGTCCTGGGTTTGGTTGAAGGTCATGAAGAGGAAGAATTGGGCGAGTCCAAAGTGGGAAGGACCGTACCAGGTACTGTTGGCAACGCCTACTGCAGTCAAAGTTGCTGAAAGGTCGTCCTGGGTCCACCTGACGCACTGTAAACCGGTAAAGAATTTTCAGCTTGATAAACATTTTGTGACTGACACACAACAAAGGCAGGATGGCCAAGAGCGAAATGAGTAAAAACACAGATCAACCCCGAAGATATTGTTTAATCATCTTGCTAACTATGCATTTATTGACTATGATTGTGATGACTTTCCTTTTGTTGTGGTTCTTCCTACATATAACCACACAAGTGAAAGTGGAGAAACGTGATGAACTGTCTATAGACTGGCATCCAGACTTTAACACATACCTAGCTATGAAGCGTGTATATGTAGAGACTATAAACATTTCAAATTGCTGTGTTTGTACTGCCATATCAACAGCATATGGAGGACTGTTGATGTCCGCTGTCCCCTTGGGGATAAATGAGACTTGGGAAAATTTACTTTTTGATACAGGTTCTGTAAGATCACAGGGCAAAATTGCATTGTATTTGCTTATTACACAGAGGGGAATTGTATGTTTTTATAAAAATGATACACTCCAAGTGGGTTGGAGTAACTGTAACATAACTGTATCTTATAAATGCTATATTAAAATTAAAGATAAAAGCACTATTTGTAACGCAAATTATGATTCATATTTGAGCTTAATGAAAACAACATTAAGTGATGTGCAGAGAAATCCTGTTTTGCATAAACAATTGTCTGTTATAGACAAGAAAATGTTTCATTCAGAACTAACCCGCATCAGTACCAAAGTAGAAAACTGTTATTTTATTTGTGGGAAAAAAGCATACAAATGGCTACCTGAGAATTGGTCCGGCAGTTGTTTTTTGGGTTATCTGGTTCCAGCTATAAGGCATACTGCAGAATTACCTCTAGGTAAGATACGAAATGTAAGAGATGTAGCCCGAAAACCTGAAGATCCAATCAGAAAACCTGTAAATCCAATGGGAAAAATCAAAGCTGGTTGGAAGAACCATCATTCCGTGAAAGATAAAGAAAAATTGACTCATATGGACTTAAGTGACAGTGTTATATCCTGGGCTGAGATATTTCCAGCATATGGAGCAGTCAAATCGATCTGGGAGTTGAGAAAACTGTCGAAGCTTCTTGAAGTAATGAGTAACGCAACTTTTTCTGCTCTCGAACTAGTGACTGACGAATTGAATGCAATGAGAACTGTTGTGCTACAAAATCGAATGGCTCTCGACTTCACCCTAGCGGCGAGAGGTGGTACTTGTGCGCTTATCAAAGAAGAATGCTGTGCATACATACCAGACAATCGACACGAGATTAATGACCACCTAGAGGTAATACAGCAGGTATCGGCCATGACTGAACCAGGCCCAAACCCACTGATGAACTTTTTCCAGAGTCTGTTTGGTGGGTGGGGTTCTATCCTAATGAATATTTTGATTGCTATCTGTGTTGGTCTGCTCCTATTAGGAGCATGTGTCTGTTGTGGGATCCCCTGTATGAAAAGATTAGTCAAAGATTTTGTTGATATATCTGTAACTGAAACTTTGTACCAAGACATTGAATTGAAACTATTGATTCCAGATGAAACTTGTTCCGAAATATAAACTAAATGACTTGCCTAGTTAAAAGTCCTTAGAGGAGAAGGCTAGGAGACGATATAACTCACCAGACTGAGTAAGGAGAAGGTCACAGTAAGCTGCCTGTCGGGCGCTAGAATCCGCCACATAACGCAAGCACTCAGGTCTCTCAACAGCAGGTACAACAAATATGAGTCATTTGTCACGCTGTGTGGAAAACCTGAGAGACCTTGACCTGACTACAAGAAAAAGAGACGGGAGGAGCTCTCTGATTATGATGCCCAGGCAGGTGCCTGACCCCTGACCTTGAGCAGTATCTACCTTCACCAAGAAATGATGCCTCAATACAGAGATAAGATGATCATCTTTAACAACTGCTTAAACTCTGTCTGGGTGTCATTCAAAGGAATGTCTGTCTGCCTGGGATGGATGACTGGACAAGCCAGCAAGGGACGGGAGGCTTGCACCTGTCTGTCACTGTCACCTAGGGATCAGGCTATTGGCAAGCCATAGTGCACCCAGTAGTTGCTTTTTTTTTTTTTTTTAAACACTAGACCCACAACCACTAAACAAAAAAAAGGAAAAAAAACTGCTGGAATGCTGCTCAGATGCAGAAATCTCAAATCTCAAGTGCTTTCGCTTTCGAGGCCCTTCTCAGTATGGAGAGGTACCTGTGAACAGTGAGTCTGCACCTGGACAGTTCACCCTGGGGCTTTTATCATGCATCCCCTTTTAAATCACACCATAATGCCCAAAGCCCGGGACAAAATCAAAACAGGACCAAGGGGTAAAGATATTCATCAAAGACAACCAAAGCAAATTTTGAGAAAAAAAAGCTAAAGACTCAAAAAGACAATCATAAAAGGCTTCTTTAGTATGTAGAAGAAACCCTGGAATGGAACTCCAGATATGCTCAGAACTAGTTCAAAATGATGATGATACTGATGACTACAGACATGCCAACATACTGGCTGACAGGTTCAGTCCCCAAACAACCCCCCTCCCCCAAAGGAGATATCTATAGGGACCTGATGGTGTCCCCGGCTGTGTGCTCCAGAAACACAGTTAAATTAAACCCTAGCTAGGACAGCTGTTTAATGTGAATCTTACCTCTGGATACATACAGGGGTGGCGCACACTGCACATGGTAAACTTGGTTGACTTTTTGAAAACAGTCACCAAAGCCATTGATGAGGAAAGGCAGTCCATACAGCTACCGGTATCATTGAAAAACTCATCAGCTTAAATGTAACCCATACATCACATGACTGCAAACTGGGCGCCAGTAGAAAACACATCTGACACAGATATCCTTCAGAAGGGTCTGTTGATAGTAGTCTGTCATTCGACACCCATGTAGCTAAAAGTAGTTAGGAAGACCTTCTACATTGCCCCTTATCATGAAGGGGAAGGATTCTCCTAATCAAGATCGGTAGTCTCCTACTCATCCTCATCAGACCAATGATTGCTGACCCGCACTTGCAGCAGCTGGAGAGGCCACAAAAGTTCTCACCAAAAGGATAAAGGGTCTCAAACATCTGTCCTATGCTGCCCGACTGAAAGAACTCCAGCTCTATTCAGTCGCTACCGCTTGCTCAGAGGTGACCAACCCAGATTTGATGAATATGCTTCACCTCAAAAATCTAGATCCGTCAGAGCCACAAGGGCGGAGACTTAAACCCTCCTCGGCTATTAATAGGGGTGCTGGGTGGGGGATAGATTCATCACCCAAAGACTAGAAATCTTGACCAATGGATGGGAGATTATGAACCTATGAACCTATAACATTGTTTATGCTTCTGAATAGAATAAAAAGTATTAAAAGGGAGGAAAATGTTAGAAAAATATGTATTTGAACATGTATAAAGTGCTAGTTTAAAAGCAAATAGTATATAATGCATTTTATTCTATTTACAATATGGCAATAAGAATGATTTTACATATAATTGCTTGAAGCTTTGGAGCTGCAGTGTATTTGAACTCTGACCCTGGCAGTAGCCAGCTCAGCAAGCTTATGTTTTTCACTAATGATTATCTGCTGGGTCAGGAAAATTAAATGTATAAAGCATTGAATATTCTTATTCCTTCCTCTGAGATAATTGACCTTGTGAATGTATCAGAGATAAGACACAGCTGCTAAAGTAAAAGTTGTTACAAGAGTGAACAGACTATTGTATTCAAGCTAGCCTGAGACCTTGGAAGAGTAACATTTACAGAAAGACATTATAACGAACCAGGTGCTTTGCAAGGCTGTATTATTCCCATGGGAAAACTTTTAAAATGTATAACATCAGCTTTTTCTTATGAATAGAATATTGTAGACCATAGTGATGTAGGTGCCCTGTGACTAACCACGTCAGTAAGGTGGGCACAGCCTGAATGTAAGACTATATAAAATTGTGTATTTCCTGCATCATGTCAGACAAAACTCTATACTTGTATGGTTTTTTGCCTCCTGGTGTACACTAGTAAACTTTTGCATCTGAGCCTCCTGTGTTGTTATCATTTGTTTTTATTTAACAACAACTTATTAGGAAAATCGCTGGTATCTCTCAGAATGCTCTGCATTCCATTAATCACTGGGCACAGATGATTTTCTACATAGATAGACATAGGGTCTGTAGCCCATCCCCTGCCAGAGACTATTGGCCACATGGGTGGACATAACTGATCTTTATGGACCTTAGGTAGCCCATACATTTTTGGTATTCCTGCATTCTCTACCAAAAAATATTCATACAGGCACCAATCTATCACTCCTTCCATCTGCAGAGTTTCAACTCTCTCAAGTATCTTGGCAGTTAATTTAGTTACATCTAGTCTGCTTATTTTGATGTAAGTACATTCATCATTTTACATCAGTAACATAGCATTCCAATAACTTGAAACATCCATGACAGCTATACCAGCCCCTTTGTCAGCAGGGTGAAAACAAATATCATTGCATTTCATTAGATCTAGTAAAGAAGAATACTCTTCTCGACTTAAATGATTATAGTTATTCAAATTCTTACCAGAGGGATGAGAAAAATAATTATAAAATCATCAGCACATAACCTAAAAAAGACTTCTACTAGAGGAGTATTTATAGGTGTAAACACACTAGGTCTTCTATAAGCACAAACATCAGAGCTCTCTCTATTCCCATACATTAATTTCAGGGAAATACGCCTAACAAAAAGTTTCAAATCAATCAATACATCATTAAGTGTGGAATTGCCAGCAGGTATAAAATTAAGTCCACGATTCAGTACATTAATTTGGATGTTCATTTCAATTAGTTGGGAAAGGAAAGAGAGCAGGTGGAGTAAAATAAGTGAGCAGAGATAAGGATGCTGTCTATTTGTTTGGATGTTTAATTCAATAAGTGGTAAATGAAGTGAGTAATGGAACGCTGCTTCATAAGTAAAGTAAACGAGTGGAGGTTTGGACACTGTTTAACATTACATGAATGTTTATGCTGTGATTAATATCAACTATACTATGCTTCAATTGTAATTAATAAATATTGATTAAATAGTTATGTTTATGGAAGTTTAATAAAGGTTGTCAAATGTCATTCTGTGTGATGTGTTTATTGAAGGGGACTGGGACAGTATGACTATTTTACTATAGCACTGTTTGAGTAGGCAGTTTAGAGTAGACTGCAGGTTAATCATTATGGAAGTTGCATGTAGGAGTGGTGGGAGGAAGAAAGTTGAAGCAATGTTTATCTAACTCTATAGAGGGCTTTTAGTTTTTGGTGAGTTTTCCTTACTGCCTGTTTTATGTGGTGGTCAAATTTCAGGTTTTCATCAATGATGACCCCCAGGAGCTTACTGACCAGTTCTATCTTAGTCTGATTTAAAGAAGTAACTGAAAAAGACACTTTTTTATGATCAGATAGTTGTTTTGCAGTGAATGAGCTGAATTTGGATTTTTTAGGATTAAAGAAGAGTTGTAAGGAAGTGAGGCACATTGCAATGTGAGAGATAGTTTTGAGTACGCTGTTGTAGTCTATCTGTTTTTTTTTTTTTTTTGCAGAATAGATAAGTGTAGAATCATCAGCTGATTGTACTATGCTGGTTGCCAGACTGGTTGCTAAATGCATGATGTTTCTGCATATACTGAATTGTAAGCAACATAATACTGTGTCTTGGGTGACAACCACTATTACTTGGAGGAAGGAGGAGATGTCTTTATGACAATTTACAGCCTACTGACTATCTGAAGGGTAACTCATGAACCAAGATAGGGAAGGTGTATGCATATCTGGCAGAAATCAAGAAATCTGCATTTTTGGTATAAGAGTTTTGGTATAAGATCATGAAGAAAGCTATGCACAGGTCAAGGAATATTGCTGTGACTAGATATGCTTTATTCCTGTTCTCATTCAGAACAGTTATAAAACTTAATAGGGCAATATTGATGTTATGATAAAGTTTGAAACCATTGAGGAAGGGGGATAGTAATGAGCTGCCAGTGCAAGAGACAAAAATTTGATATTTAATATATTCAAATAATTTTGACAGAGGGAATAAGATGGCTAAGTGCCTGTAATTGGTGATGTTTCCCATATAAGATTTTTAACACTGTCTGGCAGCATAGTTTTTCTTGACAGACCATTTTTTAAATGGAGACCAGGTATGCCAAAGCATTAGCAATTAGTTTAAGTTTTTTAGATGACAAGTTATCAGGTGCAAGAGTAGTGGGTTTCAATGGTTGAAGTAATTTTTTTATGGTGGAAGTTGGGATAGGTTGGCGTGAGAGAGTTAGACAGTACAGTTTGGATCTTGAGGATGCTATGCTGTTTATATAAGATGAGGCATTAATGACAGAAGCTACTGACAAAATGAAGTGGGAACTGAGTTGGCTAGCAATGCTTTCTCCTTGAGAAACTGTGGTTTGAGTTGGTTTTGTAGTTGGTTAATGGCATTTATGTATCTATCTATATCTATATATCTATAAATATGTGTATATATATATATATATATATATATATATATATATATATATATATATATATATATATATATATATATATATACTGCAAATGCATTACATTTTGCTCTGATGAAGTTTGATTGTTATCAATAAAGTGAGTGAAAGCGCTCAGCAAATAACAGTTCTGGCGCAGCATCTATTCATTGGATTTCTGTTTTTGTTTTTAACAGTTTGGAAGTTTTTAGTAGTATAAGTTTATTTCTTCCTAGTCTTATTCGGTTTTGTTTTTCCTAATTATCTTCCTCCGAACTCACCAATGGATAGCACACTACGTATGGAACCAGGCTCTAGTAGCCAGTCTTTATTCAGTAGCTTGCAGGCGCCCAGCCAGGACTATGAGACACTGCTCCAGGAGTACCATGCCACCCTAAGCAGGGCGCAACACATCCTCAACAGATGCAGAATGTTGCACCCTGAAAACAGATGCTTCCCCTTAAGCCTCTCACCAGTATCCAACTCCAGCCTCTCGCCTCCAGCCACGCCGCCCAACCTCAGCAACCAACCGAGTGAACAGAGGCCTTCTGCAACCACTCTGAGAGGCAACCAGATAGAAACTCCACCACCTAATCCAGGCACGTGGTCCATTATACACTTCGTAGAAGATCTCAGAGAAAGGAACCCGTTCCTTGACACAAATGGATTAAGGGACGCCCCACAGGCAATGATCAGGACTGACTCGCAGCAGATCAACACTACCTGCAGAAACCTCATCTACAACCTGGAAAGGAAACTGATCACCTATAAAAACATTGAGTACGACATCTACTTTCTAAGATCTTGCGTTCACCACGAGATCGTGCCACAAGGACTCAGATTTTACAGATTCCCAAATGGGATCATGAAAGACACAGGCATTTTCGCTGACCTGGTCAAGCTATACAATGAAGCAGGCCTTTCCTCAATCTACCTGCTCATCACTTACAACCAGGAACAGCTGGAATTAATAAAGGAGGACATTCTCAAACTGCAGGAACAAATCCTA
Source organism: Protopterus annectens (assembly GCF_019279795.1). Lineage (NCBI taxonomy): Eukaryota > Metazoa > Chordata > Ceratodontiformes > Protopteridae > Protopterus > Protopterus annectens. Next base: position 326,944,468 of record NC_056725.1, read on the forward strand.
ACGCAACCTGACTTTGGAAACTACAAGCACCTTTTCGATAATATTACTCCCAAAATCACCAGGCATGTAGCCACCCTCATCTTCAGGAAACAAAAAAAACTCAACCGTGATCTACAGCAATACCAGGACAACCACACATACATACTCCCTGATGAAAGATATCTGGGAACAACCAACGGCTACACGAGGCAACCCCCAACGACCACCACCACATCCACAGGATCACCTCCACCTCCTCCACAGGTTACAGCTGCTCCCATGCAACAAGCAGAGCTTATCACCAACCCCCCTCCTCCCTTACCTGCTCCCATGGCAGGAAGCCCAGCCAGCAGGACCAATGAGCTCAACAGAGATCAACCCCAGCAGCCTTTTTTATGGCAAAAAGGGCCAGGCAGTCCAGCCCTCAGCACGGGGGCAACTTACCAGAACAACGGGATTGGGGGAGGAGGACCGAGAACCACGGGCAGAGGGAGAGGGTTGAGCCGCTGGACACATGTCGGCAGACCCATGAACACCAGGAGCTCCACAAGGAGGTACTAGGGGAGTGGGAGTTGCAACTCACAAGCACCCTTTTTAATTTAACTGACAGAAATCTCTCAGAGGCCCACGTGAGTTTATTAAACAAGGGCTTCTCCTTTTTACCATCACAAAGAGCACAGATCACAGACGTTCTACTGGATCTCAGGCTTTATGTCAGAAAACTGAATCTGAAAGTGTTTCTGAGTAACACAGAGGACACAGACTCAGAATCCTCAGACGACCCTGATACACTCGCAGCTCCCAGAAAAAAGAGTGTATTCACCCCAGCCCTCAACAACACGCTTTCAGCCTTCCAAAAAGTGTGTGAGCAAGATCTCAGAGGGCTTCTTAACGAGCCCCACGCCAACAAATGGTACAACCTCTCACCATCAGAACTGGACGCCATGCGGGACTTAAGCCAGGATCACGATCTGTGTATCATGAAAGCAGATAAGGGAACAGACCTTGTACTTAGGGAGCAGGAAACCTATGTACAAAAACTTAACAATTTGCTGCTTAACCAGGACTTTTACAAGGTTGTGACCTTGAACGAAGTGAACAAAAGCTTCAATACCATTGATAAGCTGCTCAAAACCCTGGAATGCAAACAGCATATCACCCTAGAGGAATTTGTTTTTCTGTTTGTGCATAACCCCAGCCTAGGAAGAGCATTCAGCATCCCCAAAGTACACAAGGACCACACCGACCCCCCATTCAGGCTCATCGTCTCTAACCATAAAACCAAGACAGAGACAATATCAGAATACCTGGACTTCATTTTCAACCCGCTAGTTCACGCGATGGATTTTTACATCAAGGACTCCTGGAATTTTTTAAACATTTTGCATGAGAGTAATATTGATTTCTCAAAATGCATGTTAGTAATGCTAGACGTAGTAGCATTGTACTCCAACATCCCCCACATGGAAGGTTTGGAAGCGTTAGAACTGTTTCTCAACAAGCATGCTAAATTCAATGTTTTTAAAACTGAAATGCTTACAGTTTTAACCACAGTGATTCTGAAAAACAGCTTTTTCTGCTTCAATGGAGCCATCTACCTATAGACCAAGGGGGTGGCGATGGGGTCCAAAATGGCCCCTTCTTTTTCCAACCTAGTCCTCAGCACATAGGAGAAGGAGACTTTGACCCATATACAAGGCTTCTACAAAGCCCACTTATATTGTTGTTTTATTGACGATATTTTTTTTATGTGGGAGGGTGACAACACTGAGCTGGACACCTTCCTTACGTCACTCACAAACAGCATCCCATACCTAGACTTTGTAGTCTCAGGACGAGGGACCCACATCTCCTTCCTTGATACTCAGTTAACCATTGACCCCAGCACTGGCAGCCTTACCTACAATGTGTACCGGAAGAACACTTACAGGAACAACTTCCTGGATTTCAAAAGTCAGCACCCCTTCTTTATGAAGAAGTATGTGCTCAAAGGGCAGTACATCTGCCTCTCCAGGATCATATCAGACGATGATACCTTCCTCAAGGAAAGCCAATTCCTTTCAAAAATGTTCATCTGCCGACATTACCCCAAACAGCTAGTGGAGGATGTCTTTCAAGAAGTGGCCTCCCACAGATCAGACAGACACCCACCCATCCTTACTCATGGCTTCACCCCCAGGGTGACCACCAGAACTACTGAACCCAAGAACAGAAACTGTAGTTTCCCCATCCCCATCAGCCGAGATATGCAACCCATTAGGGATATCATTGGCCAAAATTGGCACATAATAAGAGCAGACCACAACACCCACCAGACCAGAATGCTCAAACAAACCTTTGAAAGGAAAGAGACCCCCATACTCAAGAATGGCGCAGACCCCCATGAGCCTGCTAACCCACAAAACCCCAAAGGTATGGGCCCTTGCAAGCATTGTGTAGTCTGCCCTTTCATACACTCAGGCACATCCTACACTTTTCAATACTGCAACATCACAGTGCAGTTCAAAGCCCAGCACGACTGCCACTCATCTTTTCTAGTCTACGCAACCTACTGCGACCAATGTTTTTCCTTCTACAGTGGAAAAACAACTAGAAAGCTCTCAGGCAGGGTGAAGGAACACCTTGCAGCCATCAGGCATAATGACAGTTACAATGCATTAAGCAGACATGCCATGAGCTGCAACGGCTTTGCCCATTTTAAATTTCTAGTGTTAGAACAGGTCCAGCAGTTTTTTGGAGATTGCAACACACTACTGGAGCTGAAGGAATTAAGATGGCAACTCCTCCTTGAAGCAGATACCCCACCAGGGCTCAACGAGAATCTCAACATTAAATGTGCATTAAAGTGGTACAACTAAAAAGTTACAGCCCGCCCTCTAGTGGCAGGATTTTAGCAGATTAAACCTTTTGTTTTATAGCAGTGTCTCTCATTAGTCCAAATACTACTGCATTGGAGTAGTCTATCTACCAATCACAGTGAAGCATTTTTTATACCAGTTAGACTATTTAAAGCTCACACAGTACTGCAACTGCATTACATTTTGCTCTTATGAAGTTCGATTGTTATCAATAAAGCGAACGAAAGCGCTCAGCAAATAACAGTTCTGGCTCAGCGTCTATTCATTGGATTTCTGTTTTTGTTTTTAACAGTTTGGAAGTTTTCAGTAGTATATATATATATATATATATATATATATATATATATATATATATATATATATATATACACACACACATATACACACACACACACACACACACACACACACACACACACACACACACACACACACACACACACACACACACACATTTTTCTTCTAATTTTGCTTTTGTGCTGTTTTTGAGATGTGAATTGTTTTGACAGCTACTGATGGTATTGTTTTCTTTCCATGCTTTGTCCCTATACTTCATAAGCTACTTAGCATCTTTAGAAACCCAGGGGATTGATTTGGTAATTTTAGTTCTAATAGGTGCATCTTCATTTAGTATGCTAAGAAACATTAAACTGAAAATGCTACAGCTTCACCTGCATTGATCGTTTTTAGAATTTTCCAGTTGAATTCCTTTAAGTTAGAAATGAGTAAGTTCTTAGTAAAGCATTTATTGCAGGGTCATTTGCACTTTCCCTGAGCTTATGTCATCATGGAATTGGTATGTACAAGTAATGTGGCTTATGGGCAAAGTTCCCACACTGGAGGTGCATGGGAAGTGGAGGACCCCAAAGAAAAACATTTATTTGTTTTTTATTGTATTATTTAAAGATAATAATAATTTGTATAGGTTCGTAGGTTCATAGGTAGGTACTAGGCTCTCTATCTGCCATTTATAATAAATGCCCTAGCCAGTTTGCTTTTGCTTTTGCCCTCCCAGTAGAGTTGTTGTGTGCTGTCTGTCAGCAAAGTCACTGAAGTGATTCCCGAGGGTTTCCTTAAGCTTTCCATCCACTTCTTTTATTTTGATGTTTGTTAGAATGTTAGTGAGGAGTAGATCAAAATCTGGTTCCAAGCATGGGAAGTCTGCAGGACAGGAATATATCTCCTCAGCATCCTATATGTATTGTTGTGTGTTGTGTGTTGAGATAGTTCCATGTGGCTCAAAGGGGAGGTTTTCTTTAGGTGGACATGTCCATCAGCATGTCCACAGACACCCTGAGGAGCAGGCGGTATAAAACCAAGTACAGTGGGTTCTTCAAGTGCTGCTGCAGTCATCTCTGTGTGAGAGGCCAGTGATCCTGTTGGGTGGGGTACTTCTGTGGTCTTCAGTGTTGTGTGTCTTGTAAGGTACATCCCAAATGGGGCATTGTACTCTATGATGGGTCTGACGAGTGATGAGTAGAGGAGCACAATGACATTTGATCTGGATGCGAACCCTTTTGTGATTAGGTGGGCCATGTATAAGGATTTTCTAACCACTTTGGCAATGTGATTATCAAATGTGAGATTACTATCTACTTGGGTCCCTAGATCCCTTATTACTCTTCTGTAATTAGGGGACTACCACCTATGTGGTAGCTTGTGGGTACTTTCTTGACTATGCACTTTTTGGCATTTAGCTTGAGGCCATGATTTTGACACCAGGTATCTGTCTCAGTGAGACCCTTTTGGAGGATGTCTGTGTCAGCTGGAGAGTCAATTATAGCCATTAGTTTGCAGTCGTCTGTGAACTTGGTCAGCCATAGTCCTCCTGTGCTTGCCTGTACCTCTGAGAAGTATATGCCAAACAGGACGGGTCCTAGGACTGAGCCCTGGGGAATGCCAGTTGTAACCAGTTTGGAGTCATACCTAGCTCCTGCAACTCTCACCATGTGGGTTCTGTCCATGAGCCAGTTGGCAACCCATCTTTTGATGTAGGGGTTTATGTTCAGGCTGGTGAGCTTGTCTATAATACCAGAATGGAGAATGGTGTCGAAGGCCTTAGCGAGGTCTAGGTAGGCTGTGTGTACCACCTTTCCCTCATCTATAGCCTTGGTAACTGTCTCAAAGAAGTTATAGTATTATTTACTGATACATAGATAAAGGTACACACACACACACACACACACACACACACACACACACACACACACACACACACACACACATATATATATATATATATATTCCTATTAATGTACCAGTTAAAAAAAGATCATCCCCTAAAAGATAGACCACCAAAAGGTCTAAATGCAAAACAATGACAAACAATAAAATGAAAAAAAACTATAAACAATGTTTATGCAGGGTGGGCTAATACCCACTCCTCATTTTACCACAACCTCGGGCAAATGTTGGGAGGGTGGCCTAATGGTTAAGTTGTTTACCTTATAGACACAAGGTGCAGGGTTTGATTTTCACATGGGGTAATTGGTTAAGCTTAAAATGGCTGACAAGGGCAGTTAACCTAGTAGTAACATATGAACAAGTTTACAGTACTAACATTTGGTAAAATTCTGAGATTTTGAAAAAAAAATTGTGATAGTGCATGCATTTAGTATTGTCAGCTGTTGACACATTGAATGGCATTTGTATATACAAACACACATATACATGTACACACACATATATAAATACATATATATATATATATATATATATATATATATATATATATATATATGGGTTCCCTATATTAGACCGACAGCTCGGAAGATCGACACTCAAAACACCGACACCAGAAGAACGAAACCTCAAAAACACGAAAGTTCACATGCCCGACACACCACAATCCTGAAACTTAACAAAACAAAAAGTTCACTGTTACACACAACACACAGACAACACAAACACACCAACAAACTAAAAACCTACACTACACCTTACACAAAACTATCTATGCACTAACATTAACCTAAACCCTAACCCTAAGGTCCGTAACTATTGCACACTCACCTTACCCGCTCCCTAACTCTGAGGTCCGTAACTATCACAAACTCACCTTACCTGCTCACTAACCCTAAGTCCCTCACTATCGTACACTTACCTTTACCCGCACCCTAATCCTAAGTCCCTCACTATCGCACACTAACCTTACCCGCACCCTAACTCTAAGTCCCTCACTATTGCACACTAACCTTACCCTCACTCTAACCCTAAGTCCCTCACTATTGCACACTTACCTTACCCGCACACTAACCCTAAGTCCCTCACTATCACACACTTACCGGGTCGCACTCACAAGTTACCCCTGTCGGTGTTTTCACTGTTGGGATTACGACTTGTCGGTCATCTGCTTCATTATTCTTCTGGCATCGGTGTTTTGCGTGTCGATCCTCTGTGCTGTCGGTATAACGTAGGGAGCCCATGTATGTACACACACATATATATATATATATATATATATATATATATATATATATATATATATATATATTTGTGTGTTGGTATACATATATATATATATATATATATATATATATATATATATATATATATATATATATATATATATATATATATATATATATATATATATATATATATATATATATATATATATATATATATATATATTTATAGGCAGATATGTAGATGGGTCTAGGACTCTGAAAGCACATTTCACTGAAACACATTTGACTGTGCACAATTTACTGAAAGCTCAATTCACTGAAAGACAATTCACTGAAAGTTATATATGGTCTTTTCCCCACTGTTGTGCGACCCTGGAGTTAGTATATAGAGTAAGGGGAGGTGTGGGGGGCTATTTTATATTTTGAACTATATAGATGGATACTTGTAATTCCAATAAATTACTCTTTTCTGAACTTAATATATATCCAAAATATGTGGGGGGCTATGCTCCCACACCCCCTTACTATATATACTAACTCCAGGGTCGCACAACAGTAGGGAAAAGACAATATATAACTTTCAGTGAAATGTGTTTCAGTGAATGTGTTTTCAGTGAATTGAGCTTTCAGTGAATTGTGCACAGTCAAATGTGTTTCAGTGAAATGTGCTTTCAGTGAATTGAGTTTTTAATGAATTGAGCTTTCAGTGATTTGTGCACAGTCATTTGACTTTCAGTGAAATGTGCTTTCAGTGAATAGTCCTAGACCCATGTAGATATATAGAGATATTGATAATACATGGTTATTTAACTTATCTTTGTTAATTTTATTTTATCTGAGAAAAATGATTGGGATAAAACCCTTTTTTCAGGAGTGGCCTGACGAGAAAAGCTTCACATTTACCACCTTTTTTGACAAATGTATGAAATGCAGATACATGAGAATAGAAGGAATACAAAATATAGGTAAGTGTACATACATGGCAGAAAACATTAGAATAGCTTACATAAACATAATTTAGACACAGAGTATGTATATAGCTTGCACAGGTATATACAATGTTGAAAAGTAATTAAAAGCAGACACAGGCTTATAGATAGCAAAGAGGGATATAATATTAAAAAAGATACTGCAGCGTTACCTGCAATTTCCAGCAATTAAAATAATAAAAAGAAAAGGCAGCTTAACTATGGAAATATTAGAAAGCGGAATGTTGTTGATGACAAAATATAGTATGCTATGTTAGTAATAGAGCAACTATGAACGTATCGTTAACATTAAAATTGAGAAGTAAATTAATTAGGATGATGAGGATGACTGAATCACTTGTACTATTATAAGGATCATTATGTTTTATTCGATGAGGGCAAAAAGAGTGAGGAGAGTGTGCCAGTGTGAGGACCGTGAGATAGCAGTCGATCCAAGAAGAGTCTTGTCGATTTGGAGCCTGTGACTGACATCATTTATGAAAACAAAGTTAATCTTTGAGGTTAAGTGAGTATATATTTTCTGATTCAATGGAGAATAAGGGGTAAGTGGAAAAAATAAGTATTTGAAGAAAAGCTAGCAGGTGTGGTCAAAAAATAATTTTATCTTGGAGCCAATCAGTAGCAGAGACAATTCCGGTTAGATATTGTTTTAGTAGCAACATGAAGATATGTGTGCTGTCTTTCTATTTTATTTGCAGTGGGATAGAGTGTCAATTTTTAGTAACGTAATGGGATTATAGAGAAACATCAGCTGAGTTGCTTGTTTTGGACAGGAGCGATTTGCTATTTGACCATAGTAGTTCGCAACTAGAATATGGCTGAAGCATATTTTTCAATGATGGACATTTTTCTAGGAAATTAAGTTGTAGACTACCTTGAGATGTGAATATGCAAGGTGGTAGGGAAATTCTAGCCTGTGTAAATATCTAAGGGTGTGCAATGATGTTTTTTATTGGGATATTTGCTGCAAATTTGCCTATTTTATTGCAACATCAGTCGATTTTAGTTTCAAAGATGGTATTGAGATTTGAAAAGAAGCATATAGAAGGGATGGAAGTAGGTAGGCAGTGGCTATAGATTTTCTTGCAGAACCTGTAAGAAAATATTTTGCTCTGTATAGTGATTCTAGTTACAGTGGATCTTTTTGATAGTCTGGAGCTGGTGTTGGTCATATTTAAATTTGTTATCAAGTAGAACTCTGAGTAACTTCATTTGTGGTACACTTTCAATTTTTATGTTATTGGATAGATAACAGGATGTGGAATTTGCATTTTTGTTCTATGAGACTTTTGGGGATAAAGGGCATTAGTTTGCCTTTTTTGGTTGAAGAGTAAGTTTACATTAGTGTGCCAGGATGCAGTGGATAGGAAAGCCTGTTGAGTGATATCTTGTAGGGTATGCAGTGATTCAGCAGAGCAGATGAGTTTTCCATCATCTACATATTGAATATGGATTGCTTACTGAGAAGAAGAATGAAGTTTGTTGATAAATATGTGAAAAAAGATGTCCACCCACTAAATATTGGTTAATCCTGATTGTAACTGTCAAGAATGTTGACAGGTCTTGTTTCTATATAACAGCTTGCTGCCTATTTGAAAGATAGTTATGGAAACAGGCTAGAGCTGATTTGTTTAGACCAAGAGATGCTAGTTAATCTAATAACTTATGATGCAATACCATGTCAAAGGCTTTTGACAGGTCAAGAAAAAGAGATGAGATTAGGCCCCCATTGTTTCTGTGTTGATTGATAGCACTGGCAAAGGTGAGGGGGCAGGAGTGGTGCTGTGATTTGTCTAGAATCCATGCTTTATGGGAGAAAATAAGGTACTGTCAATGATGAACTTGATTATTTGGGAATGCATGCATTTCTGCAGAATGTTGGATGGGGTGACAGGATCATTACAGGTTAATAATTACTCAAGTCTGCTAAGTTGCCACCTTTATGGAAGGGGATTATGAATGCTATTTACCACATTGTTAGGACATAGTTTTCATTTATGGATCTGGTGATCAGGGTGGAAATGAGAATGCCATGGATGCAGCTGTAATTTTTAGGTATTCTGTTTGTAGGTCATCAGCTTCCAGGGTTGTTGGCTTTAAATTTAGTAAATATTTTTTTATTGTTACAGTAGGGACATGCCCAAATCCTTTTGTAGCAATCAGCTATTGCAGATGTTGCTTCTCTTAAATGACTCCTCAAGTGTCTTTAAAGTTGTGTGTCAGGGATATGTTGCTGCTCTTTCCGCTTCCATGCTGCTCGCGTTGTTTCCTGCTCTGAAGACCTGTGTTTCTGGATCAGTTTCTACTCAGAATAATTCTGTTAGAATAAGTGCTAGTGTACTGCCTCTTCAGTTCATGCTTCATGTTCCTCAGTGGAGCATGTTCCAAAGATCAAGGTCAGGAATGGGCTTTCTTGGTGGGCTTTCCAGAACCAGGTCTGATACACCTCTTGTAGAATCAAAACTATTAGTCTCATCTACTATGACAGAAGATTGAAGAGTGGCATGTTAGCTGTAATGTCCCACATGAGGTTAGAGGTTCCTGGTAAACCTGAGTCCCATCTGTAAATATGTCTCATGTCTCTACCCCTTTGGGACCATGCACAAGCATGATGGAATGCAGTGTGAGCCATCTCCCAGACTCCTGGTGGGTCATTTGCAGTGTTTTTTTTTTCAAAAAATTGAGTTAATTCCCTGGTGAACAACTGGCCTTGCAAGCCCCTCCCTCATCTTAGACAGGAAGAATGCAAGTATGAAGTCTGCACTTCTGCACTGGACATGACCATGCACCTCAGCCTGTATGTCAGGCTTATCTCACTGCCGGAAATACCAGGTCCAATATAAAAGTGGAGTTACTGTAACAGAGAACATCAACCAGAGTTAGCTGCCCTTAAAAATTCTGACATCCTGCTGGGCTATACTTAGAACAGGTAATAAGATTCAATAGCATGCAATGTAATAGAATCTCAGAATTTGTTCCTGGCACAAGAAGTGTCCCATCAATACTGCAGTTATTGAACTACTCACTGTTTCTCCCTTATGACATCATCAGAAGGTATCATCAGATGACTCAGAATCAGGAAGTAATTGTACAGCTGATCAGCATAAAATACATAAAAATAACATTTTTAAAGCTTAATAAATAAATACAGCTCCACTGATGTGACAAAAGTAAAACATACTTCAATACTTCAAAATCAGAAAGCCTGATTTACATGTTGATAGCATAACTGCAACAAAAAGAAGTGAAAAAAATGTTTGTATTTGATCTTTAAGGGAAGAGGATATGGCATACTGGGTAGCTGAAAGTATTTCAAAATAATATTTTCAGAGGTGATTGATTCATTTTCAGTTTTGATTGCACTGGATTACAAGGAAGTATATTTATGTAATGTGCTGGTTTCTTTCCATATGTTTCATGGTTAGCTTAAAAGGGAAGCATGTATGGTTATGGGTAAGCATTGTTTTGGCATATAATGACTTTCTAGTAAAATCTACAAGAAACTTGAATTGGTGAGTAGTTAGGAGGAATTGGTTTTCCACTCTGCTCATACAACTATTCTAACTGAAACATAACTTCTTTAGTCATTCATTCATTATTGTGGGCCATAATAAACCAAGATATAGTCAAGAAAGAGTAGTTCTGAAATTCATTTAAAAGGCTGAAGAGGAAACTGACTGCATCACTGGCATCTTCAGACAGACATATTGGTATTATTTGAGAGGCATGTCTGGGGATATAACTTAACTGGTTTTGTACTGGAAAATACTCAGAAAAACATTAGGACTGGACAGTACTTGGGATGAATTAAGGTTATAGTGAACAAGATGAGAGAATGGCCTCATGTGCAAATAGGGTTGTATATTGTCATATGAGATTTTGTCTGGATTTTTTGTGAAGCGTATACTGTGGAGGTAATGTTTTTTGGTTATATGGATATGGCTGATGTATTCATTGATCATTTTATGACAGCTCTGTTCAAAAAGCATTCTAAAGGTTTCATTTCTTTCAGTTCAAAATAGGTCAATATTAAAGTCTTCTAGGGTATGTACACTTGTTCTTGCACAGCTTTTATCAAGTTGTACAGAAGGCTAAAAATGTTGTATAAAGCTGCTAGAGGAACGTAATAAGGCCTGTGTGATTTGCAATGCCTTGACTTGAGTAAAACTGACAATGATTCATATTTGGGCATGTTCATCAATAGTTATAGATTATATTAAAGATTTAGGTGGGGGTTGAATAAGAAAACTGTTCCCTACATATGTAGGTTCAGAGGTTCATAGATATTTACTAGGCTATTGATCTGTTTGGATCTTTAGCAGCCTTGCCACACATTCCCACTGAGCGTCTAGCCTTAGTAGATTAGTATCAAGGCCTCTGTGATTTGCAGAAGCCTTTTCTAACCCTGTATGAGGAATCCTTTACTATTGTGTGAGAATCCCTTTGTATAATAAGTATGAAAAACCACAACACTGGTCTAGCTATTTACATGTTCCCCCTGTTCATAAGGGGCAAGTGTGCCATACCAGGGGTGAATGCCATTTCCCATCCATGCATCCATGTCGCACTTGAATAAAGTTAGAGCCATAATTAACTTCACATGGAGAGGAAGGTGCTTCTAGAAAAGTGGTATTCTTTGTGAAACATATCTATTCCCTCCAGCATGTTCTATTTAAGTTAAAATAGAGACTGAGGTCTCTAGAATAGGTGTTTCTGCCACTACTGGACTTATGGACTTATGGATGTGAAGAAGGGAAGATGTCTCCATTTAGCCTGTAGGACACTGAGATGAAGGAGAGGGCTTTAAAGTGGTCAGACTATCTTTAGTGATTTAGTCCCTTTATTTTCTTGGTGAGAAAACTCTGTGGTCATTTGAGTTGAGTCAGATGCTTAGACAGCTACATACCAAATGATGCATTATCTTCAATGACTGGCCTAATGAGTGCTGCATACAGCTGAATAATTACCTCCCTAGATTTGGATGCTCTGCCCTTGCTAATAAGTTGTGCTATAAAAAGGATTTATTAACAATGTTCCCAGGTCCATTACTACTGGGTCAATTTTCAGGAAAATTTTATCACTTTGATAGCTGTAGGAGTCATCTTGCTTGCCAAAGGATACACTTATGCACTTTATGGCATTATGTTTTAGGCTATGGTTTTGACATCAGCTATTTGTTCATGACAGGCCTTCCTGAAGCATCTTATCATCTTCTGGAGAGTTTATGATAGCACTAAGTTAACAGTCATTATCAAACTTTTCAGCCATGAGCCTTAACATTTGCCTTGACCTATTTGAAGTAGATGCCAAAATGGAGTTGCCCAAGGACTGAAACTTAGGCTACTCCACTAGTGACAAGTCTTGTGGTGAAGGCAGAACCACCCACCCTAATTTATTTGTTTCTTTTCATGATCCACTTTGGTACCTAATGAGTTACAGAGAGATTTCCATGTAGCTAGATGAGTTTATTAACTATGTCTGAATGAGCGATGGTGCATGTCTGAATGGGAGATGGTGTCAAATGCCTTTGTGAGATCTGGCTTATGCAGGGTGAACAGCTTTTCCCTCATCCATTGCTTTTGTGACCTTCTGGAAGTAGTCAACCTGGTTGTTTAGGTAGTATCTGCCTTTGACAAAAGTGAGCTGACTCAGGTTGATGTTTTAAAGGTTCCCTATGTCTTTATTTATTAATTCTATAATTATTGTTTCCATTGTCTTACAGATGTTGTTGGTCAGGTTTATAGGTTCACAGGTGCCCTGAATAGTCAATGCCATGCTTATTTAAAGGGGATGACTGTTGCAGTTATCCATTCATTTGGTGCAAACTCTATTTTGAGGCTAATATTTAAACGTCTCTAAAGGGATTTTGACATGTTGTGCTTCAAGCTGACCAATAGGCATCCTGGTATGTTATCTGGTCCATAGAATCAGTGTTCTTAGCCTTTGATAGTGCATTTAGGACCTGTTCCTGGGATATTTGAAAAGCAGGAGTTGTGGATGCTGAAAACAGATCTTGAGGGAGGGGGGATTAGGGATACATGTATTTGCTAGTAGATTGGCTATGTCTTCAGAGTTAGAGTACATAATATCATTTTCTATTAGCTAAATGCAATTTTGAATGTTATTTCTGAGTTTTTTATATAGTTAGAAAGGTCTTATGATTGTCTTTTAAATGGGTTGATATTTTTACCTTGTATCTAATAATAATAATAATAATAATAATATCAACAACAACAGGAGAACCAACAACAGACAAGGTTTTAGTTATCACAGGGGATATAAGGGAAAATATAACCGTGCCAGCAGACCTCAAAGGGATTTTCCCAGGGGAGATCCTCGCACAAAACCAGACAGGGGCACAATACAGGACCACTAGGAGACTGCCCCTCCAACATTTCATTCCCCACAATCCCAATCCCCTCTGGCTATCAACACTCTGCAGAAGTCTTTGACATCACAGAAGGATCAGGACAGGAACATAAGCCACAGCGACAACCAGAACTGACAGAGAGTTCTATAGGATGAATTACAGGACTACCAGGACAACCGGGACCACAGACAATCCAGCTACCAGGAGCAGCAGCACCATCACAGAGACCAGTTTCTTCAGGAAGACCAATATCGACAGCACAGACATCAACCACCACACCAATACCAAAGCTAGCACCAGTATCAGAGCAAGAACGACGACCACCACCTTAGTCCCAGAGCTTGTCCCTCTTACCAGGTCCCCCCATACCACAGCCACAGCGAGGAATACTACTACAACCCACCGAGATTCCAGAAAGCAGAGGAGGAATTCCAGAGGTCTCATACTCTATCCACAAACTCTCAGGAAGACAGGAGAACCAAACAGTGGACAGGGATGAGGGAAATACAATACCTGGGCAATCCCGACTGGAACCCCGACTACAACCCAGGTCCCAGGCTCAGACAGAGGAAACAGCCACAATAACAGGTACAATAACAACAACAACAGGTACCACAATAACAGGTGCTCCACTTATCTGGAACCACTCTGTTAAAGCACTGACTGAAGAGGAAAAAAGTGTGTTGTCCAAAGGACTTACTTTTGTACCAAGCTGCAGGAGTGAGGTTGCTCAAGTACTGATAGACCTTAAAATGTTTGTGAGGAAGTTCAACTTAAGGGTACAGTTTCATGGCAAAAGTAATGACACTGAAAATAAGCCTATTGATGAAACTATAAAAGGCCTAGCAGCTATTGTCCACCACTACATCAAACACTAGCTGCTTTCGAAGTGAAATGTGAGATGGATATCAGGAAACTGCTTAAAAACCTCCAAAGAAAAAACTTTATAACTTAACACAGGGAGAAAGAAAAGCATTGCTTGAGCTAGGCAATGATAAATCCAGGCGTGTAATGAAGGCAGACAAGGGAGGAGGTATACTTGTGACTGATACCACTAGCTACAACCAAAAGATAGAGAACATGCTGGAGGATAACAGATTTTATGAGTTATTTTCCATGGATGACATAAAAAGAGCATATGATTTATGGAACACTAATCTCACCACATTATGGAAAGAAAAACTTATCACTGAAAATCTTTATAATTATTTATGGAGCCCATGCCCACGTTTACCTTACTTTTTTGGAATACCAAAGCCACACAAGCACAGAGAAGACCTATCTTATAGACTGGTGGTAGCAAGTGGAGGTTCCCTTACTGAAGCCACAGCCATTTACCTTGATTACTTGCTGAAACCTCTAGCAGAAAAGGATAAGTCATACATAAGAGATTCAATGGATTTTTTGAAGAAAATAAAAAACATTACAGTGGAAGCTGACAGTATTTTGGTAACCATTGATGTGGAATCCTTGTACACAGTGCTCCCTCACAATTACTGTATAACAGCAGCTATGGAGTCTTTTAAGAAACATAATCAGAGTACACAGGCACAACTGCAAAAGTTAAGCAAGCTCATTAATCTTGTACTGGACTTCAGTTTCTTTAGTTTCAATGGCAAACACTACAAACAAAAAACTGGTATAGCAATGGGGGCTGCCATGGCTCCCAGCATAGCTAACATAGCCCTGGGCAAAAGAGAGGAGGACTTTGTGTTAAACAACACAGACTACATGCAGCATTTCACATGCTATTTACGTTTTATTGACAATGTCTTTATTGTGTGGGAAGGTGACACCTTACAGCTTGGAGATTTTATCACTTACCTCAATCAAACAACCCCCTTCCTGAAGTTTACCTCTTCCCATAGCTGTACTTCAACCACTTTCTTAGATATGCAGATTTCCAAGGGCACCAACAATAACAGAATCACCACTGATCTATTCAGAAAACCAACGAGGGTTAACTTATTACTCCACAGTAAAAATCTACATCCTACAAAAACCAAGTATAATGTAGTGAAATCCCAAGGCTATAGATTAGCTCAAATTACCACAGAGATGGAACCATTTTTGAGAAACCTGAACAACTTAGAGAATGATTTTCTAGTGAGAGGCTATGAAAGTCAGATGTTAAAAAACATCCTGGAACCCATTATAGAACTGAAAAGGACTGAAGCACCTTCACTCAACCTCCCCAGTAGAAAAATGTTAAGTAATCCCACAGAGAATAACAAATGCAAAAATAGCTGCATCCTGATATACACTTTGGATTATCACAGTATCAAAAATATTATTGAAGAAAACTGGGACATTGTCACAGGAAACCCTTTTCTGATTAACATTTTAGGTGAAGCCCCATCATTTGTTTATAGGAAGGCCAGGAATATTAGAAGTTTTGTTGAATTTAAACCTAGACCATGTGAGAAAAGCATTAAGATGTGAAACTAATTGTACATTTTGTATATTTATACAGCAAGGTGATAGTTTTTATTGCCCTTATTTAAAGAAGATCATTAAAACCAGTGCAGGGGGTGACTGTAACACTAAAAAAGTAATTTACAGGGCACAGTGCAATGAATGTGATGCATTCTATGTGGGCAAGACTGTAAATAAACTCAAGCAAAGGATTTCATGTCATCTGTCAGAAATCCGCTCTGGATGTAAAAATAATGCACTAGCCAAACACCTTTCTCTTCATAAAAGACACACAGGTTTTAAGTTCCAGATCCTGTTTCGCACAGACGTGGGTGATCTTGAAGGAGACATCCCGAATATTCTGGAGAAACACGAACTCATGTGGCAATTAAAGCTGAACTCTTTTAGAAAGCCTGCACTAAACTATTACTGTTCAATTAAAAGTGCACTGGAACTTAGAAAATTGCCACATTGTTTACATGACTAATTGTATTTTATTTTATTTTTTTCTACAAATTGGTTTTAAATACCATTTTAAATAATTTGAAATTTAAGTGTATATTTTGTTTCCATCATCATACATATATATATATATATATATATATATATATATATATATATATATTTTTTTTTTTCTGGTTCTTTTTTCCACTTTATTCAAAATGATGGTAATAACAATACTAACTAATTATACAATTATATAGGTTTTTAGGATTCTTGTACACAGACCTGAAGAAGTCTAGAAGGATGAAAGTGATCTTTGTTAACAATAGGTTATGAAAATAGAAACTGATTTTTACATGCAAAATGTATATGTATATATTTATATGTAATTTTGATCGCAAAATGAACTAAGGTTGATATATTTCCAGCCATGTAGTATATTGCCTTGTATAAAATCACAGACTTAATAATCTACTTAATAATTTGGTTAAATAAGATGTACCATTAAAGTACATTAGGGCTATATATTATTATGACAGCTACTAGGTAGGGCAGGACCAGCTCGAATGTCACACTGATGGGAGAAGGGATGTGAATTTAACATGTGTACCAATAACACTTTGTTTTACAGCACAATAAACCACTCCCATGCCTGATAAAAAGTATATATATATTTAGAAAGCTTGTGAGGAAATTATTACTCTATTTTTGTTTTACTTGGATCGCTTGTCTGTGTATTTAATAAAGGATTTTCGACTGGAAACAGACTGCCTGCCTTGCTTGGATTACTTTCGAATACTTAGTAATGCTGTAGAATTATATATTTTCTATTATTACTTTTTGACTTGATGAGTTTACGTTCGCTACTTCTACTACCATTGTCTGATCTGATTAATATACAGTGATTAACTAGAAATATATGGAATGAAAATCTTCCACACAGAGAAGTTTCTTATACTGTTAAATTTATTTGATTCAGTCAGGGTCTGAAGTCCTCTGTTAGCCTTGCGAATAATGTTTTGTGTAATCTCACTTTAAACAAATCAGGTGTCCAATATACCCTAGTTGGTATATGTGTTTTGAACCATGCTTCTAGGAAACCTTGTTTATTAGACATTTTTTCATATCTTTTCTTATATGAAATCAGTTCATTCATTTGAATTTTGGAAATGTGATGGTGAGCACTCCAGGGTTCCAATCAGTATCACTGCATTTAAATATGGGAATCAGGAGAAGATGTACTATAAATTAAATCTGCTTTTATGAGAAACATCTAGATGGTCCTTGTTGCAAAAAAAAAATGGATATTGTTTGTTGATAAAGAAGCCATGATTTGGGTGTGTACAGTAGCATAGGTTAGTGATATTTTGTAAAGAAAACTAACTCTTTGGCTTCTGCATGATGGAGTTTCAAAAGATGTATTGGAGTGGGTATTAAAACCGGGATTAATATACCACTATATGAGACATACATGATGTATCTGTAAAGGGTTAAATATTCAGGCTTTTCATAATTAGATTGTATGCAGGTACTATGAAACAAAAATGAAAAGGAAGTGGGAATGAAGTAATACTCTGCAGAGGACAGTAGTATGTACTGTCACTTTAAAATGAAATTATAAGCTGTGTAAAAAGGTACATTAATAAATATAAACACAGCTAGCATGGCTTTAACAGGTAGTCAGTGGGATTTAGCAGCCGTAAAGGTGTTAGGTGACTTTCTACATCAGTCCATGGATTGCTAATTTAGTTTCTTCTTTTCTCTCTTTTGTCATAACAACTACAGACAAAATACCACAAACATGAAAATTTCTTGCTCATCTTAGTATTCAGTTTCAGTGCAATGTAATCCTGTTCCATTCAGCTAATGCTTAATCCATCTTCGGCCCATGCTGTTTCTACTCTCAGACGTTACTCTCATTTGCCCCTTTCAATGTGTCATACCATAAGCCTCCCCCATGGCCACTGTGTGTGTTCATTACATGCACTAAGATGTCTGTGCTTTACTTCCTCCAGCCTTCTCACAGTTTTAATAGCTCTTCTTTATAGCTTGTTTGCCATCTCTGTAATTAGAGGTAGTGTGCTGGATGAGCCCTTACTTCCACACTTTACAAAGACAGTTTGAGTGAACACACTTTTCTCCTTGTGCAGTTATACCCTAGAAAGTTACACAGTTTATCATTTATTAACAAAGCTGATAGAAATGTAAGAGGTTAGCAGAATGCTGTGATGAAATAACTCAGCTCAAAGTTATTCCCCAAATGGCATGACAAAGGTATTCACTTATAGATCCCCAGCTTAAGATGTAATATATCAATGGCATCACAGATACAGGAAATGTATGAATGACAAGATGTTATTATTGTTCTTGTGATATTAAAGCCATATTGCCATTCTTTCCCGATGCCGTTCTTCCTTGAGTCAGAAGTAAGAAGGACTTTATTAAAGAGAGAGCAAAAGAAAAAAAAACAGGTGGTTTGCACAACAGGACATGGTAAGAGAAAGAAACTGGATGAACAATGCGTTGCTGTGGTCTGTATCTTGTTTAAATGACAATGTTATCTTAAAATTAATTGAGCAGGAAGACTTGTATCTATTTTAATATTTTTTTAAAGTGTTAAGATTAAGTAATTTTAACAATCACAGGAATGTTTTAGAAGCAAAGAATGATTTTGAAATACAATAATTTTGGTGCTGAGGTTGTCAAGATAACAGTGGTTATTTTACGGAATGTAAAGGATGTTTAAATAAAAGCACTGAAAGCATTTTTTTAACCTTCAATCCACGTTGCCTTTGTGAAACTTAAATATAGACAAGAACAATAAAGTAAACAATGAATTGCATGTCAAACCACATGGGGCTATCCGGAAAGAAAACTGTAATTGTTCTGCTTTTGAAATGCAAAGATAAGTTTAAATGTCAAGTGCAGACAACTGCTATATGTTGGATTTCTTAATTAGAGGGATAAACACTATCCCTAGATGACACATACAGCAAATGCATATGCAAATGCTATTCACCATTATTTTTTTTTCTTTTGGAATATACAATATGTTCATAATTGAAGAAAAAGTCATTTTTCTATAATCTATTTTAACAAGGACATGACCATTATTTCAGCTTTCATCTAACTGAACAGATGCAATAGGTTGTTTCTGAGTAATATACGCCAAACATTTATTCAAATATAATGTTTATTTTCATCTGACTGAAACCATTAAAGTATAAAGAAAAAAGAAAAAAAATCTTGCTTGCACCATAGATGCACACCTTTCTTAAACACTACATTATTAGCTGACAGCCATTTTAATCTTCCTTTGATATCTTTTAATGCTAACTTCATTTGTAGATTAACTTTTCATTAAGTCATAATTCTGATTTTTCAGTAAGTCATGATTATCTACAATAATAGTGTCATTATAGTGATTGGGAATTATTTATATATTTAACAAGGGTGAAAAAAACAGGGCAAGATGGAATTTTGAAAAGCAAGGAA
This sequence comes from Protopterus annectens, assembly GCF_019279795.1. NCBI lineage: Eukaryota > Metazoa > Chordata > Ceratodontiformes > Protopteridae > Protopterus > Protopterus annectens. The sequence goes on from NC_056725.1 coordinate 326,964,428, forward strand.
TTCATAGCTATCATACAATGACTGGCTATTAACATTCAAAAACAAGCACACTGATTGATCAGCCAACCAGCATGCACATTGTAAATCGAGCATATACCCATGGAAAAAAGTCCAGTCACACAGACTTTTTCCATTACTATATGCTATAACTTTTTAAGTTTTCTTCACCATAAAAAAAAAAAAAAAAATAGAAATCCAGACAGTCTGAAGGTACAAGAGAGACAGCACGGAGAAAATACTAGGAAAATCAGGTACATTATTTAAAACTAAAGAAACGTACCTGATTTTCCTTGTATTTTTTCCATCCTGTTTCACCTGTACCTCTAAAGTGTCCACATTTCAACCTTATTTAAAAAAAAAAAAAAAAAAAAAAAAAAAGGAGCAATGGAGATCTTCCTTTCCAAAGCACCGATGTACTGTATAAGTGTGGGAATGTAAGTCCTATATGCATGTGCAGTATATCAAAAAAGTCGCAGGATATTCAATGAAAGTGGAAGAACACCACAAATACAAAGACATTATTTAAGAAAAGTAAGCAATTTTTTTCTTAAATAATGTTATTGTATAATAACAATAATTGACTCCATGGTGTGGTATATTGAAGATTTACCCATGCACCAACTGTGGGTAAATCTTCAACATACCACACCCACGTCTTCGGTTATTGCTATAATAGAAATAGATTGTTACTATGTATTGGTTTGTTGAAGTCATATTGCACATGTTAACCCATACCTTTGACATGGCTGACCAGTCAGTCTTAATAACCCACCTTCTAGACACTGGTGTCAGTCTTGATGCCTCAAAGATATTTAAAATGTCTTAGCTAACAGAGCATTCTTTGTTAGGATCAGCATCTCTTTCTCAGAAAGTGCATATACTTAGCATGGAGTACCCCCTAGATTCCTTTCTCTGGCCCTGTTAATTTTCTTATTTTTCCGTATATACAAACTACCAGTTGACTTACCACTCTTATATAAGGGTGGCATGGTTATTTATAGATCAAGCCACTCACAGCAAATCACTCAGAATTCAAACTGACCTATTGCTACTTAACAATTGACTTATCTCCAGAAAGCTTTTGTCCTCCTATTATTTTCAGCATTGTTCAAAGTTCTTGAGTAAACAACATTGAGAAATATGCTTTCCAGTATGTTAGCTGTGAGACAGCTGATATTAAAAAGTCTTTACCATTAAAATGCAATAAGTTAAAGAATAGACCCAAATATTTGAAAGGTTTACCAGGAATTGTAAACCATAACATGAGCAATTAACCCCCATAGTAACCCTTTCTGATTCAGAGACAGGGCAGTCATAGTGTTTTTGCATGGTTGGCAAAATCAGTGCAGTTGGCCACCCTGGCAGCCACTCAAAATAATGATTTTGGGCCTTTGTCCACCTCCCCATTATTATTACCTTCATTCAGAATTCTTGAGCAAAGAAACTGAGATGTATATTCCCCAGTATCTCAGCAGTAAAACAACAGCCAATTATCACCTCTCCCATTAAAATGCCGTAAGTTAAAGAACAGTCCTTTGGATACAAACAAGGTTACCATGGGTGGTAAGCCCTAATATAAGCTACCAACCCCTAGCAGTAAACTTTTCCAATTATGAGACAGGGCCACCTCAGAGTTTTTACATATATGAAAGAGTCACTGGGGTATGCCTTCCCAACAGCATTGCTAATCATAATGTTGCATTATGTGGGAGCAGATAATGCATAATTAGTCATTTTCTCTCCCCAAAATGGCTGCAGGAAGTAACTTAAGCAGACTAGAAATTTTGATAATCACTGGTCTGCATAAAACAACACAGCTGACTGTATTAATTATCCAGTCAAAGGAAGGTAGTCTCCCATTCGAGTGAAAGGAGAGACCGCATTAAAGGTAAGTTCACTGAAGTTCAGTGAAGAGGTAGTGGTGGGGTGTGACTGAGTGTGTGGATAGAGGTGGCAGTGTTGGGGCAGGCATGTCAGAAGGGGTGTGAGTGGACTTAGATAACTGTGTTGGCTCAGTAAGGCAGAGCAAGTAGGGGACTGAGAGCATAAGGGTGTATAAGTGTGTGTGTGTGTGTGTGTGTGTGTGTGTGTGTGTGTGTGTGTGTGTGTGTGTGTGTGTGTGTGTGTGTGTGTGTGTGTGTCTGTGTGTGTGTGTGCATATGTCTGCTTGTTTGTAAATGTATCTCTGCCGAAGTGGACAAAGCAGGGGTTAAAGCAGGAACTGGTGGTAGCCGACAGTCAGCTGCAGGGATGGGGAAGAAAAACGTTTGTATGCAATTGAATGCTTTGCTTGTGAAGATCTTAGGATCTAATTTTAACCCTTTACCTAGGCCTGCATAAGCTTCAACATTGTGCTAAAAAATAAAGTAAGAATGATTATATCCACTGCAAGAATGTGATAAAGTGACTTTATTTCTGAAAAGAGGTTTGGAATTTAGAATGATGACTGAATATTTGGTTGTTTGATGCTTGAATTAGATGAATGAGAAAATTTATGCAAACAAATGATCTGATGTAAATTTTAATTCTATCCTCAACCCGTGGGTTCATTTCCAATCGTTAGAACTGACTTGGCCTCTACCATAGCTCATGGTACCCCAAAAACTCTCAAGCTTATCCCTAACCAACAATGTACCTATCCCAGTTACCTCAGATCTCGTTTGTCGCTTTTCGTGTCAGTCATGGTACCAATTGCTCTGGAGCAGATAAGTGATTCCTTTTATATATTCAACTCTAACTTTCAATGCTTCTATATTTTCTCTATAATTCATAAAATCCGTTACCCTTTTTGTCTTTCTTATACATCAGTACTCTAAAAACTATCACCTTTATTTCCTTTTCCTTACACTTTGATGTATTCTGAATATCATTGCTGATATTTTGCTCTACACTTTGTGTAGTTCTTTATTATCATTGTTAATATATTTCTATCTCTATATTTTCTCTTCCAAAAAAAAACTTTACTGTAATTTCCTCAGTTTTCTCTGTGTGCTTGTGTGTGTGTGTGTGTGTGTGTGTGTGTGTGTGTGTGTGTGTGTGTGTGTGTGTGTGTGTGTGTGTGTGTGTGTGTGTGTGTGTGTGTGTGTGTGTGTGTGTGTGTGTGTAGAAAAAATATGGTGTAAAAGGAAAAAGCTCCAGCTGGATTAAAAATTTGTCAGAAGTGTGGCCATAAAATAGCATTTTCTGACATGCACTCTCTCTGCATTTACTGTTTGGGCCCCCTCCATCTTCAGGAAAATTGCTCTGTTTGTCATTCCTTTAGCTATAGAGCTCTTGTAGAGCAGAAAAATAAATTGATCTTAAAAGGCCTCTTTATATCTTCTTTCCATGAGGCATTATTTGGAGCCACTTCTTCTAAAGAAAAATCAAAAAGCAAATCTTATTTTTTTAGTTCATCTTCTTCTTCATCTTCCACAGTTTCTGAGAAGATGGTTGACAACTCCATTGGCTCTGACTTCAAAAAAGATTAAATTGTCAGCTCCATCATTACCTTCAGAACGCATGGAAAAGAAGTCACAAACCCATTCCCCAGAGACCTGACAAAATTATAACTGCCCTGGGGGATAAACAATCCTGGTCAAAAGTTTTGCCTGTTGATGCCATGGTTGTAGCTGTGGCACCAAAAAAGGCACTAGCTAAGGAAAGTTCCTCTATCCATCCAACAAGAAGTCTTGGGCAATACATAGGTTTGGGAAGCAAGTTTATGCTTCAACGACCTGTCCGTTATGGTCCTTGAATTTCTTGACCCACTTCAGCAGACTGCAGAGGGATCTGAGTAAGGAGCTTTCAGATACCCTTTCAGGATGTGTCTCTGAAGAGGTCTAGGAATCTTTTGCCACTCATTTGGCTACCCTACTGTCTATATGCAACTCATCCATGAGGCTCATTTGTCATGCAGCCAAAGGGACGACAAGAGCAGCTGGTTCAGTCATTGCCATCAGGAGACATGCCTGGATGCACTTATGTGATGTTGTGCAGCCCTTCAAGTCTTCATTCATCAGTGCTCCCTTTGATGGCACATCCTTGTTCGGCCCTAAAGTTATAGAAACATTGTCCAGATGGAAAGACCTTGTCTGCCGCAAGCATATATTTTTTCCACTCCTCAATGATCCTTTTCAAGGAATCAGCGAAGTAGTAGAAAGCTGTGGCTCAAAAAGGTTCCAAGCATCCTTTCAAGACACATGGGGGAGGTGGTTGCCCCAGGGGCATAAGGGGGAACTTCAATGGAAGACACCACTCTTGTGACAGAGGTGGCCCACAAAACCAAGGCTACAGAGATGCTTTCTTTAGTGAACCCTTTCAGTACTCCTGAAAGGAGGCCTGATTGTCTTCTTCTGGAGGCAGTCAGGGGTCAGCTATCCCGTCACAAGAGAGAACCTGGCTAAAAATAACATCATATACCTTGGGTGCAAAGGATTATTTCCAGAGATTGTATTACATCATTTTCCCTTCTACCCCCATTTGCAAAAGAATCCCTGATGTCCAACCCAATCAAAGGGAACAAGCAGTACTACAAATTCAAGAACTGCTAGAAAAAATAGTCATCCAAGAAGTCGCACCAGACCAGAGAAAATCCAGGACTTATTCAAGATTCTTTTTAGTGCCAAAACAGACAGGGGATTGGAAACCAATTTTGGATCTCTGTTTTGAACAAGTCAGTTCAACAAGCAAAGTTCCAGATGGTTATGAGTCAGTTTTTTTTCCATTTTTGGAACAGGACAAACTGGATCTGCTCAATAGGAAGCATACTACCATATAAAGATGGACAGGTGGTCCAGAAGGTATTTCCATTTCTGGCTGGGAGCCAGTCAGTATCAATTCAGAGTTCTGCCCTTTGGTCTCACCTCAGTCTCCAGGGTGTTCAACAAGTGCATGGCAGTAGTAGTGGCTCACTTGAGACTGCTGGGATTCCGGGTGTTTCCATACTTAGATGACTGTCTCATTACTGCTTCAACTAGGCATCAATTGTTAGAAGCAAGACAGCAGGTTCTCCAGACATGTTCCTATCTGGGGATAATCATAAACTTTGAAAAATCTTACCTTGAACCAACTCAGACCTTAGAGTTTGTAAGAGCTATCCTGCACAGAAAGACAACAATAGCCTCTCTTCACCCACTGAGGCTACAGAAAATCAGATAAGTCATGAAGTTAATCAACAGCAACAAATTATCTGCGTGCCAAAATTCTGGTTCATGGTAGCAGCTATAATTTTAGTCCTCTTACCCAGATTTCACATGAGAATTTTACAATGGCTGCTTTCAACACAGTGGTTAATACTATACCAAACAAAGTCAGCTTTGATTGCAATTGCCAACGTTTGCAAGGGAGAGATCTGAAATGGTGGATTTAATTGGATCAAATTCTGCAAGGCTGTCCTTTCATCTCCTCTCCACCCAAGGCCACAGTGACCCTGGCTGCTTCCCAGTCTGGTAGGGGAGCATTATCTGGGGAACACCGTCCATGGCACTTGGTCCCCCATAGAGGCCAACTTGCATATCAGTGTCTTAGAGGTGAGAGCAGTGCTTTTAGCTTTGCAGGCCTTCCAGGATGCCCTCCCTTCAGGGACAACTGCAATTCAAATGGACAACATGTCAGTAGTTTGGTACATCAACAAACAAGGAGGAAACCGTTCCTATCCCTTGTGTTTGGAAGCTCTCAAAGTGTGGCAACCACTTTTCCATAGGAATGCACACTCCAGGGAAGTCCAATGTGATAGCAGACAAACTGAGCAGATGCATACTCCTGTCTTGCAAGTGGTCCCTCAATCTAAAAGTGACATAGAGAATATTACATCAATTGGGCCAGCCTTGATGCAATCTTTTTGGCTTTCCCCTAAACAACAAGTGAAACAAGTACTTTTCCAGGACTCACCGGGATGCTCTTGTCCACAATTGGCCCTCCGGTCTTCTCCAATTCTTCTAATTCTGAAGTTTCTACAGAAAGCAATCAGGTTGAAGAGCAAGGTAATCCTCATTGCACCTTATTGGCATCATCTTATTCACTGACCTTGGATTCTGGATCCTGTTCCAGATCTTCTGTTCAATCTGACAGGTATGATCCACCAGAAAATCTTGAATCTCAAGCTGACAGCTTGGTTTCTCCAATTCCATTAATAGCCAGACATTCTATACTCTCTTCACCTGTCTGACACATACTTTTGACCTCTCACAAACCATCCACCTGTAAACTTTGCAACAGTAAATGGAAAAGATTTGTCTTTTGGGTATGTCAAAACAAAGTTAACCCTTTCTGAGCACCTAATCATAAGATTCCCAAATTGTACCTTCACTATTCAATGAAGAGGCTTTGTATTCTACTATTAAAGTTCAATTAGCAGCTATATCCAATTGTCATACTGGATTTGAAGATTCATCACTTGCTTCTCATAAGGTTTGTAAAGCTTTTTTTGAGAGGTACTCTTCTTTTACAGCCTCCTTACAAAGATCCAACCCCTCCTTGGGACCTGAATTTGGTGTTGCAAGCAATCATACAACCTCTGTTTGAACCTGCAACAGATTGTGATCTTAAGTTTCTGTCCTGAAAAACTATTTTCTTAGTAGATATATCTTCTGCCAGAAAGATTTCATAAATTCAAGCTTTGTCTTGTAAACTAGCATATTTGATTTTTCACAAGGATAGGATTACGCTAAGAACCAACCCCTTTTCTACCAAATGTGGTTTGAGAAGTCAATATCCATTTTCATTCTTCCTTAACTCCCCTCCCTCTAACCCCATTACCCTTGGATTTCTAGAGGAACTGAAGACTAGCAGATTATTATCCTTGGTATATAACTATGATTCCAGATATAGTCTCAATGAATGTCTTATGACTAATCATTCCTTTGGTCTGTCAGCAAATGCAATCTGAGGTAACTGGGATTGGTGCACTGTGGTAAGGGATAAGCTGGAGAGTTTTTTGGTTGCCATGAGCTGTGGTGGCATCAGTGCTGGTTGCAAGGATCAGAACCAAACCCACCGGTTGAGGAAGAATGGAAATGGACAACACAGATGGAACATTATGGTGAGTACATAACTTCTGTTTTTGCTCAACGGCCTTCTACACCCTAGAAGCCTGTTACCAGATGTAAACATAGTTGTTTTTCATCCATATCCATGCAGTATTCTTCCTTTCCCTGTAATCTTATCATTGCACCACTGTCTATTAATATTTCACCACATTGGTGCAAACTCTAAAATCTCCTCTAGTTTTTGCAAATTCTGTTTTTCAACACTCCTTTCTTCTGTCCGCTATGTTATACTATGTCATTACCTTCTCCAAACCTTTATGAGTAGCAGCCACCCCTGAATATCTACCAGTATGAACCATTCTTCATTCCAATTGTGCTGACAAAGTAATCTGTCTTTCTCAATCTTCATTGCCTTGACCTACAATATAATCTTGTTCATATATATATATATATATATATAGTATGTATCTATAATGTATTGTACCTCATTTGCATATGTGCTGAGTGCTTATCTTCCACATAACAGCAGATACATTTGCAATTTATGCATTTTGCATGGAAAACTGTGATCTGAAGTAAAAGAGGAGAAGGTAATGGAGAAGGTAATGTTATGGCACTGCCAATCAGATCACGTGGGAGAGGAAGACACACAGCAGGAACAGGGAGTTGATCAAACAGTGCTTGGACTTTCTCCTGCTTGTACATGCAGTACAGAAGAGCTTAATCCAGGCAGAGGAAGACAATGTTGCTGGCACTGACATGCTGATCATAAGGGTAGAGGACACATACATCAGGAGCTGCAAGTAATGCACAGACGTCACTTTTGTCTGCTCATGCAATACAGGATCACTGATGCCAGACAAGGAAAGGCAATACTGCTGGCACCACCATGTAAATCACAGTGGGAGGAGGAAACATGCAGCAAGAGCAGAGAGTCAGGCATGTGGCCCTCCTCATGGTTACACGGGTAGTGCAGATGGGCAGCAGTCAGGGTCAGGAAGGCAAAGAGTCAGGAAAGATACAGGGGCTACTGACACTTAAGGAACTGGTTTTAGTACGTGCTACACAGAAGCACTTTCAGAAGCATTGGCAATTAGCTTGATGTAGGTTCTTAGTATGTAAGCAATTAACAAACAAGTTCATAAAGTCAAAATCTGTAACTCTTTGTGCCTTAAGTAATGCAAGTTAATTACAATGTAATGTGCCTGATGAACCTTGGAGTGAGTGTTATTTTCAAAATATACAAAAAGTATGTTTTATCCTCCAGACAAAATTAATTGCTAGCCCTTGTTTAATTTCTATTTTTAAGTAAAGCACTCCATCACAGACATTAGTTTGCCCCTCCCCATACTGTACTTCCTAACAGCAGTCTCCCTTTGCAAGCTGTTTCAACTATTTGAAAGCCATGCTGTTTTTCTAGTATTACTAAACCCATTCTTCTATAACTTGTGGTCTTTCTAAATCCCACATACTCCTGGTTGCAAGTGTTTATTTTATTTCAAAAGAAAGGTATGCAAAATAAGTAAGTCCAAAATACCTACTGATTTTCTTATTGTTTTCAGAACATTAGCTGCCCCCCCCCCATTCTGTACTTCTAACTGCAATCAGTCTTTAGATGCTGTACTATTTGTATGCTCTGCTGTTTCTCTACTTCTGCTAAACGTTTTCTCTTATAAATTCTTGTCTTCCTAATTTCCGCATAACTCCTTGGTAAAATTGGCTTATTTTATTTCAATAAGACAGGTATGCAAAACAAACAAGTCAGAGTACCTACTGCCTTTTCTTATTGTTTCTGTAGACTTGCATATCTGTGAAATCAGGGGCAGCCCTTTTCATCATACTATTGCTATCCACCACTTTTCAGGTCTATTCTGATCCTCCCCCTCCCCACAAGAACAATTGCAGCCTAATCAGGGCCAGCCCTTTTCATTATAACCTATAAACCTACTGATAGTCTTCCTTCATCTGTTGCCTGCTATGCTCCCCTCCCTTCCCCAATTCCCACCCACCCCCAGTGGTCATACCTTTATTACAAACAGTAACCCCTCCCAACCTTCAACCTATAACATCACCACACCTATACTTCCTCCTACAACTTCTCACTACTATCCCTCCTACTCAGCTAATATGTACAAGCACACCATACCTATACTCACTGCATGCACACTCCTTGCATACATCACATCTTGCCAAACCTTCACATTCCTGCACTCAACCACTACCACTGTACCACCACACACACCACCACTCATATCCCACCTCTACTCTACTACTCTCTCATCAGGTCAACAACCTTCCCAATACACCCTCTATATAGACTACAGACCACAATATCTAAACTAAAAACAACCCCACAACCTAACATAACCCTACCACCATACCTAATGCCCACAGAACACAATCAAAAAACTTCCCTTATAAGCAAGCATATACAGAAATTGATAAAACTAATAATCTCATCCATATCCAACCTAGCTCTCAGTGGGGACATCCATCCTAATCCTGGTCCCTCTATCTCCAACCCCTCCCCTCATAATCAGACTACAAACCACATGTCCCAAATCACATCCAATAGAAAGCCAACCAAACTCCTTCTGATAAGCCTAAATATTTGAAGTATATGCAACAAGGTGCATGAATTCCATGCCACCATAGACTTCTACTCCCCTGATGTAGTGATCCTTACAGAAGCATGGTTAAAACCACACATTACTAATGAGCAAATCCTCCCTACTGGTTAAAATATACTAAGAGTAGACCGACTAAACAAAAAAGGAGGTGGTATAACTATAATATTTAAGCAGCATCTAGACATCCAGATCTTAAAGTTAGCAGCTCCGCAAATAGGTAAGGAAGAAATAATATATACCAACCTTAAAATAAACCAAAATAAAACCCTAAACATAATAGGTTGCTACATCCTACCTGGCCACAACATCCCTCCACTTGAAAACCTCCTCAGCTGGACTACCCACCACCTACCCCAAGAAACTTTAATTCTAGGAGACTTCAACACTGATTGGCAATCCTGCTCTAGCAACCACCCAACCCATCATGTAAATCTTCATGGCTTCACCCAACTAGTCCAGTCACCTACTAGGATAAATAACTCCAACAAACACACTACCCTTGATTGGATACTAGTCAATAAGAGCCCCCAGTCATGTATAGCAGGCTGCTTATCTGACAGCCTCAGTGATCACTCCCCAACCTTCTTACTAAGAAAACACCTTTATAAAGCAAAACCCATCATCTACTGTCAAATACGCAAAAAAACTAACTTCAACCCTCTCTCATTTAGCTCATCCCTAAAAGACTGTAACTGGCAACCTCTAAAATACCTCAAACTAGATGACGCAGTTGACTACTTTAATAAAACATTCCTAAGCATCATTAATTACCACGCCCCCATAAGATGTTCCCAAACTAGAGCCCAACAATCCCTGTGGCTACAAAAAAACACGAAGTCTGAAATGAAAAACAAGGATAAAGCGTGGGACAACTGGCACAAAACCAAAATCCCCTCTACTAGGCAAAAATTCCTAGAACTACACAATAGAATCAAAAAGCTTATAAAAAAGGACAAAATTGAATACTACCAGTCTGCCCTCACCTCCTCCCAACATAACCCCAAACAATTCTGGTCCTCAATAAACTCCATCCTCTACCCAGGTAAAGTAAGTACACCCACTCCTAACTTAACTCACTCTTCCAAAAATATTGCTGCCTCTTTCAACAATCACTTCACACAAACCGTTCTATCACTAGCTAGATAACACAACCCCCCCTATAAACCCACACCATCAACTAGAACTAATAATTTCCCAACTAGCTTCTCTTTCTCTCCTGTTCCTACCTCCAAAATAAAACAACTACTAACAAAACTTAAAATCACCAGATTAGCAGCAGACAACCTCCCAGGTCAATACATTCAACTTGCAGCTGATGCTCTAGCCTACCCCGTATCACTCTTGATTAACAGATCTCTGTCAGAAAGTTATGTTCCTATACTATGGAAAGTCTCACACATAATTCCCCTACACAAAGGAGGCCCCTCCACAGATCTAACCATTTACCGCCCCATAGCTATTCTCTCGCCACTCTCCAAAATACTGGAGAGATGCATTCATTCTCAAGTCTCAGATCACCTCCTTGTTAACAACCTCCTCTCCAACACACAACATGGTTTCCAACCTAACCATAGCACCACCGCTGCCTTACTGTCTTTCTCTAACCCTATCTTACAAAATAAAAATGCAGGTTATCTCTCCTCAGCTACCTTCCTAGACCTCTCTAAAGCTTTCGACATGGTCCCATGCAAACAACTCATCTCTCTTCTCAATAACCTATCCTTCTCTCAACCAGTCATCAACTGGTTTCAGAGTTACCTATCTGACCGCTAACAAGCGGTTGTTTGGCAGGACAACCTATTCGCCCCAACTACCAGTCACCACAGGAGTTCCCCAAGGGTCCATCCTGGGGCCCCTACTCTTCTCTATTTTCACCAATAATCTAGCCTCAGCCACAACACATGGCACACTCATACAATACGCAGATGACTCAACCATCATCTGCACAGCCCACTCCCTACCAGAACTGCAAAAAGTGACACAGGAAGCATTTTTTTCTATTGAAACTTGGTTATCCGATGCACATCTAATACTCAACCCAAACAAAACAGAATTACTAATCTTCCAACCCACCAAACTTACCCTAGACAGCTCTCACTTTAACATCACAGCAAAAGACAACACCACCATCCATCCTACAGAACACACCAAATTACTAGGATTAGAAGAAATAGACAATAAACTGAACTTTGACATTCACATTTCCATGACCATTAAAAAAGTGCACAAAAAACTAGGAGCATGATATAGAAATCAGCAACTACTTACCAAAGCAGCTAAAATTTCAGTAGCAAATTCTCATCTTATCTCTACCCTACTCTACGCCTGTCCAATATTTACTAACCTTAGACAATGTGATCAAAATAAGCTCGAAACCTGCTACAACAAAATCACCAAATTCACCACAGGGGCATCCTACCGTACTCACCACTGTCTCTCACTAGCAGAACTGGGCTGGCTAGAGCTCCCCCACCTCCTTCAATGGCAGCAACTCACACTCGCCCACAAACTAATAAACCAACCACTAAAAGTCCCATCCCTCCAGAATCTACTCCAACCCTACATAACCACGAGACCACTAAGATCCAGCCACAGAAACCTCCTACAGGTCACAAGAGCCATTAAATCTGCTGGAGAAGCATTATTCTCCTGCACTATAGCCAAACTCTGGAACTCCCTCCCATCCTCAATTACCTCTGCAACTTCTTGCACCCACTTTAAATCCTTACTAAAATCACACTTCAAAACTTGCCAGATATGCCCTTGCAAACCCCCCTCTAATACCATCCACTCCCCCCAACCACTACCTCTCTCAGCCCCCTACCAACAACCTACTCTTAGCAAGCTTGGCTACTCATGTTCCGAGACTACCTACCACATAATACTAACTTCTTGTAGCAGAAACTGCTAATGGCTGTTATGTACTCAAAAACAGATTGTATCAATTGTTCACTGATGAATCTTAACTAAATTTGTAACCATGTTTAGTATATGTCACCATATTTTAAAATTGTACTATGTTCTACAGCTCTTTTACATCTGTTTTCTTGTCTTGCATCCTTAACTGGACTAATGTCTATATTTAAATGATATGTTTTTTAACTGTGTAATGCAAATGTTACTTAATGTGGAGCTTTTCTCCCCGGGCCTCTGCTGAAAATGGACCTGTGTCCAGTCGGACTCTCCTAGTCAACAAATGTAAGTAAGTAAGTAAATAAATAATACATAATCAGAAATGCCTACTGAGTTTTGAAATGATTTTGACAAAGTAATTTTCAAACTACACCAGTCTGAATTACTAATGCCTCAAAAACTCTAAGCTCTGTAGGAAAATTTTAAAAACGCAGTTTTTCAATGCTAATCTTTGCAGAAGTATTAATTCTGAAGCCCTACATTTTAATTCTGAAATTTTTTGCTTCTTTTTGAATATAATAAATGTCATATTTTTACTTCAGAACTATAAACATATTTCCAAATGAAAGGCATTCATATTTAATTATCGACATTTGATTACCAGGAAAGTCTGACTGGGAAGGAGCCCAATTTCAGTGACGGCCTGGAGAGAAAATCTTCATATCTCACAGAATCTTGCCACCATAAAAAACACAAGGCAACTGTGTTCAGTGGACATTTTCGCCTTGCCAGTGCCAAAGCTTCGACTTCACCACCTTATTCAAGGAGTAACAGACCTGTCATACCAGATGAATGTTTGAAGGTAGGCATCTAATATTCTAATTAGCCTGCTTAGTATAAATTGTTCCAGGGAAGGGATAATCATTGTATGATAAATCTGCCTCTTTTTTATGTTTTATTTGTTGAAGCAGTTTTAGCTCTCTGGTTTTAGTGTTAGTGGGATTATTTTCTTTGTGGATATATATGAGGACTTTGACTCCTAGATCCCTACTGAACCAATAGAATATCTCTGAGTATAGACAGTACTGAATAAAGGTACAGTACTTCCAGCCTCTCATAGTAGCTATTGTCTTTTAAGTCTGTGATATTTTTATTTAGGAACCTTTGGTGCCTTTCCAGTTACTTGATAGGCCTAGTAAGATAACTTCCAAATGTGACACTATATGTGATAATAGGTCTGATCAATGCAGAGTATAGAGGGGTAAGGTTTTTCTCGGACATAGACTTATTGTAATCAGCTGTGCCAGGTAAAAAAGATTTCCTAACCTCTATTGCAATGTATTGGTCAAAGACAAGAGAATTATCTAGCCATGTTCCAAGCTCGCTCACCACACTTTTATGTCAAAGTGGGGCATTATCTGTACTCTTAGATGGATGAATGGATTATTTGCCAAATGCAACAATATTGCACACTTTAACATTTAGTTTTAACCAGTTGACATTTGTGAGTTCCAGCTAGAGCTTCTACATATCAGAGAAGGACATGAGGATGACACCACGTAAGCAACCTTAGTTTGTAAGAGATTCCTATTTGCAATTTTGAGATCTGCAAAGCATATGCTAAATAATATACGTACCAGCACACAGTCTTGAGGAAGACCACTTATTATATTTAAGTATGCTGAGGAAGCACCTGCCACAATCAATCCATGCGTTCTGCCTCTCAACATATTTCCTAGCCACCTAAACACATATGGATCAATTTGAAGTTCATACAGCTTACGTATTATACTAGCATTTAGTATAGTCACTGAAACAATTAGGCTGGTTGGAACTCCCCCACCATCTCTCATTCACCCAGCTAACTACAGTACACAAAATAATCTACAGACCCACAGACTGTCCTTCTCTCTCAACTCTGCTTGCCAAATACTAACCCAGCAAGCAACTAAGATCTGAAAATCATCTACAACTAAAAGTATAAAAGCGCACCTTACCAGCTGGTCAACTGGTCTACCCTTCACCATCACCAAAATATGGAACTTGCTTCCTCCTTCTATAAGAAATGCGGGCAGCACCACCACCTTCAAATACTAAAAAATCATCTCAACTCTTCCTGACTATGTACCTGCTCTATAACCTAACCTCTTCCTTCTCCTTATATGATAACTAAACTCCTATGCTTTTTGCTACTAGTGACTGATGATACTTTCTCCATATTTATTATTTTTTTTCTTTCATCACTTGTTGATACTGGCACAATAATACTGATTCATTTTTTTATCACTCTGAATTCATCTGGCAACCAACTAAATTCCTGCTTTTATGTATATATTCTGTATATGTTACTGTAATCAAACCAACTAAATTCCTGACTTATGTATATATTCTGTATATATTACTGCAACCACTATGTGTAACACTGTTTCTACTTCTGTACCAATTAATGTTTAATTTTTTTTCTGCATCTATGTTCTTGTCAGAGATTTTTTCCCTGGGCCTCCACCGAAAATGGGCTCTTTTAAGCCCAGTAGACTTATGAAAAGGATGAAGAAATGAAAAGGCTGTTGGTCCAGATGACATACCTGTGGAAGCATGGAGGTGTTTAGGTGAGATGGCAGTGGAGTTTATAACTAGATTGTTTAATGAAATCTTAGAAAGTGAGAGGATGCCTGAGGAATGGAGAAAAAGTGTTTTGGAACCGAATTTTAAGAATAAGGGTGATCTGCAGAGCTGTAGTAACTACAGAGGGATTAAACTGGTTAGTCACAGCATGAAGTTATGGGAAAGAGTAGTGGGAGCTAGGTTAAGAAGGGAGGTGATGATTAGTAATCAGCAGTATGGTTTCATGCTGGGAAAGAGCACTACAAATGTGATGTTTGCTCTGAGAGTGTTGATGGAGAAGTACAGAGAAGGTCAGAAGGAGTTGCATTGTTTCTTTGTGGATTTAGAGAAAGCATATGACAGGGTGCCTAGGGAGGAGTTGTGGTATTGTATGAGGAAGTCAGGAGTGTCAGAGAAGTATGTAGGAGTGGTACAGGATATGTACGAGGGTAGTGTGACAGCGGTGAGGTCTGCAGTGGGAGTGACGGATGCGTTTAATGTGGAGGTGGGATTACATCAAGGATCAGCTCTGAGCCCTTTCGTATTTGCAATGGTGATGGACGGGTTGACAGATGAGATCAGACAGGAGTCCCCGTGGACTATGATGTTTGCAGATGACATTGTGATCTGTAGTGAGAGTAGGGAACAGGTGGAGGAGACCCTGGAGAGGTGGAGATATGCTCTAGAGAGAAGAGGAATGAAGGTCAGCAGGACTAAGACAGAATATATGTGTGTGAATGAGAGGAGGATAGAGGAATGTTGAGGATGCAGGGAGTAGAGGTGGTGAAGGTGGATGAGTTTAAGTACTTAGGATGAACAGTTCAGAGTAATGGAGAGTGTGGAAGAGAGGTGAAGAAGAGAGTACAGGCAGGATGGAGTGGGTGGAGAAGAGTGTCAGGAGTGATTTGTGACAGACGAGTACCAGTAAGAGTGAAAGGAAGGTCTACAAGAGGGTAGTGAGACCAGCTATGTTATATGGGTTGGAGACAGTGGCACTGACAAAAAGGCAGGAGTCAGAGCTTGATGTGGCAGAGTTGAAGATGTTAAGATTTGCAGTGGGTGTGACGAGGATGGACAGGGTTAGGAATAAGTATATTAGAGGGTCAGCCCAGGTTGGAAGGTTTGGAGACAAAGCCAGAGAGGCAAGATTACATTGGTTTGGACATGTGCTGAGGAGGGATGCAGAGTATATTGGGAAAATGATGCTAAGGATGAAGCTGCCGGGTAACAGAAAAAGAGGAAGGCCTAAGATAAGGTTTATGGATGTGATGAGAGAGGACATGCAGGTGGTTGGTGTGACAGAGCAAGATGCAGAGGACAGGAAGAAATGGAAACAGTTGATCTGCTGTGGCGACCCCTAATGGGAGCAGCCGAAAGAAGAATAAGAAGAGACTTTCCTGGTAAACAAATGCAATAAATAAATAAATACATAAATGGTGTCAAAGCCTTAGCCAGATCAAGGTATGCTGTATGGACAGCATGTCCACTGTCCATGGCTAGTGTTTCTGTCTCAAAAAAGCTGACCATATTCATTAGATAGGATCTATCATTAACACAGCTGAACTGCTCAGGATCAAGCCTTATAAAATTTTTGATATTGTTAATTAAGGCAGCTATGGTAAGTCCCATAGCATTGCTTATGAGGCTAGTTAGACTAAGTGGTCATTAGTATATGAACTGTCATATCAACAGCTATATACATACTTCAGGGGTCAGCAGTGAGTCTGCCTTTATGAACTGTCATATCAACAGCTATACACATACTTCAGGAGCAAAATCCAAAGACTCAAGTTGAACAGTATGTAGGAACAGGTCAACTAGGGAATGAGTTGCACTGTTTATTAAACAAATGGGTATACTATCAGTTCTCATTAATAATGTATTTTTCATTTTGTAGAGTACATTTAGCATGTGTTCTTTGATTATGATCCTGTAATTGAGATTCTTTGAGATATGTGGATATTTATAGCTGCTTTGGGGGGTGAAATTTGTACTAAATTGGTTTGTTTGTGTGTTGGCTACACAGTAGTAGATATTGCCATTTTGGATATGTTCTGAGCAATGTTGGGTATTTTTCTTTATTTTTTTATTATAACTGAAGAAGAATTTTAAATTTTCTTTAGCTTCTGATGTTAGTCCAAGTTTATAGAATGCCATCTTTTTTCTGATGGTGTTTTTGTTTAGTTTGTTCAATAACTTTTTGATGTTAATTTTGATTTGAGGTTTTTTTTTTTTTTTTGCTACACAGCTTAAGAAACATTTTTTTATTGTATTTTGTATGTATACAAGTGGACCACCAAACTAGTTCACTTTTGAACTTCCAATTTTATTTGGTTCTGGTAAGGACTGCCAAGTCAGTGCATTTAGGTGGGCATATACTTTGCTACTGTCTTAGGTAACAGAGTTAAACTTGAATTTAGAGACTTCATCATAGAAATGTAGAAGGCTTGTACATTTATAGTCTCTCAACTTTGTGATATTGCATTTAACTCTTTGCAGATTCTGAAGGAAAGTGTAACAAGTCTGTACTCAGCATTTATCTGGAGATAGGGATACCTGATAGATAGTTGATATGGATGCCATGTTGATAAGGATTAGAACAAGAATGTTTTGTTTTGTAGTGGGTTTCCTGACAATTTGGTCCAAGGAGTTTTTATTTCTGAAAACAAGGAATTTTTAGGAATAATATAACTCTGAGGAATAGGAATCCCATTTTATCATTGGGTAGTTAAAATTTCCTAGAATAATGGAATTCCTGTTAATTTGAATTTAAATCATTGTATTTAGGAACCTAACATGTTTTTTTTGGGAGCACAGAAGGGGTCATGAAGCATCCCATGATCAGATATCTGAACTAGTTTCGTCTTGGATCTCAATCAGTTCAGTTTTTGGGTCTCTAGGGATCTGTCTAGAAGTGATTTTGCCTTTCAGAAATATATATACCCTATCACAGTTACCATCAGACTGAATGGTGTGATAGGTGCAAAACCCTGGTACGAAGGGAAAGGTTTCTGTATGTTTGAACCACATTTCTGTAATAACACATACACATATGGTCTACAAAATGCAGCAGGGCTTCAAGAACAGGATGTTTGTTATTGCTCCTGTCACTGAGCAAAGAATGTATTGCTTCTTGAACATAAGGTGGTAAGTAAACAGCCATTACAACTTAAAGTCTCCCTAAAGTTAATTTCTTACAGATACTTATTCATAAGGTTTTATCAGCATTTGTTCTAATAGTGAAAGTCTGAATGCAAGCACCACTTTGGTGAAATATCCAGAGTGCTTTCACTTGAATTTACTTTCTTGACTTTGTTTGGTAAAGGATAATGACTGACTCGTTGGATATTATCCTATTATATACACATACTTGCATACATATGTACACACACACACACACACACATATATATATGTGTGTGTGTATATATATATATATATATATATATATATATATATATATATATCATAAACCAGCATGCCAGTATGATAAAAACATTTTTGAATGAGAGATCACCTGGTAATACTTCTTTGTATACTATACTGACTTTGTGTTTTTGAATATGTTTTTAAATAGTTTACATGCTTTTGGCCCTTATTTATCATATGATTTATGGTGTTATATTAAAGGAAGTGATTGTTTCATCTATTTAGATACAGATGAGACTTATATAAGTGAGGACAGTTTATCTTGTTTTCCCAATTACACAAGGGAATAAATGTGTGTTTTTTATCACATCAGAGGACTGTTCTTTATTAAACATTGTAGTCTCTGTTGTGAGACACACTAGTGCCCCTCTCACAAAGGTGAGCAAGGAGACAGTCACCATTAGTTGCCTATCAGTGGCAAGGATCCACTAGTTCAAATATGTACAGAGGATATTGAATCATAAGTACCAATATGACTCTGTCATAGTCCATGTGGGTGTTAACGTCCTGTAGCATATGAAGAGAGACATGATAGAGATTTCAGATTATGTGTGTCTCTGGCAGGTATGAGCCAAGCATTGAGCAGCATTTACATTCTTCAAGGGTTTGTTTGTTTGTGTCTTTCGGCTTTTCCCGGTTAGGGGTCGCCACAGCGGAACTTCAGTCCGCTAATGATTGGCAGTAGATTTTTACGTACTGGCTTGCCGGGCCTAATGCACAACCTTCAACGAAGGAATGCCCATTCATGCATGTCGCTACACAGAAGACGCTCTAACTGAGAATCGAATGGGCAACGTCTAACTGTGAGGTGACAACGCTACCGCAGCACCACCACCGCAGATACATTCTTCAAGGGTAATAGCACAATATAAATGGAAGACGATTGACTTTAACAATTGTCTTAGTCACTAGTGTCATTCTAAGGGGTCCAGTATTTGGCAGCTTTGTATATCATGATCTACAGACCATGCTGCTTTGTCTGGAATGGCCTGGATCTCTCAACATTAGGCTTTTGGATATTGGCCAAAAACATCCCATAGACATACTTTTTTTAGGTAATGCCAGTTTAATACACCTTCCAACATAGTAAATTCAATGCAAGATAAACTGAAGGTGTTACTGGTCAATGCTAGGAGTGTTAACAATAAGCAACACTCCCTGTAAGCGCTCCTCACCCTGGAGAGTTTTGACATCTGGGCAGTTAATGAGACATGCTGTAAAGTCCCAGAAGGCATCAAGTAATACAAGGCTACAATGCCTTCCACATATTTAGATCAGAAGAAACAAGAGGAGGAGATGGATCAATCTACATAAAAAGTAAGCACACCTCAGGTTTGGTCAGACAATACGACATGCTTGAGATACTCCATGTCTAACTAAACTTAGGTAAGACCCAATACCATATCCTTGCTAGCTAAAGGTTCTCATCTATGACCCAGGATAATCATACCACATACTTGAATGTCCTGGAGTCACTCACAATTCAGCCTAACATCATATTCATGGGTGATTTCAACTATCCCACCATAAACTGGGATATATACACAAACAATAACATGTAGGCTCAAAGATTCCTGGATTTTATCAGTACAAGCACACTGTAACAGCTAGTCTGCACACCTGTTACAGCTGCAAATGTCTTGGATCTGGTACTGACAAATATGATGAAACAGTGCATCCCCACATGTGTAATGTCCTCCCTGGTCAGATCCGATCACAGAATGGTCACCATTGAAATAAAGACTGAACTCCTAGCAAACTCCAAAATCTTTAAGAACTTTTCCAAAGCTAAATGCATCCATTTAAGCAAAGGCATAGCTAATTTACAAGCCACACCAAACTCAGAGAACACAGTAGCCTACGTGGAAGTGTTTATGGGAAACCTGTACAGGCATGCAAATAATTTAGAAACAGCAGTAGCAAACTGAAAAAAAACTTAGTGGACCCCCACTTTAAATAACTTGTACCACAAAATAAAGAAAATCCTGTCCAAAAATAGGAAGAACTATGCTAAAAAGACAAAAGAACTATCTTATCAGTCTCAACAAGCAACTCAGGGGGCTAATCATGTCCAGCAAAGTCAACTTCCAGGCATTTTTCAGTTATGCACACAACCATAGTGGGAACGCCCAGCAGTGTGTGCTGAACTAACAATAAATAGAACATCCTATAATGAACTAGGGGATGTAACAAATTTGCTTGTCAATAAATTTAACTCCAGTTTCACTCCCCATCACCTCCAGTCCCACCAACAGAAATGCTCTCTACCATTTATCCCTCAGTTATTACTAAGGAATAAGTCATCACTGCACTTTCCAGAACTAAAAACACTCCATCAGTGGGCCCTGGCAATATCCCAGGATGCTTTCTAAATAACTTGAAACATGACCTGCTAGGCCCACTAGAATCTTTATTCAACCACTGCCCCCAGATAGGCTTTATCTCTAGGGAATGGAGGACTGCAATTGTTATCCCTCTATGCAAAGACTGACCATCACCAGACCCAGAGAACTTTAGATCCATAGGTTTGAATAGTCTTATATGCAAAGCCATGGAACCAATTATTGTGGACCCAATAAACAAAGACATAGGAGATCTTTAAACACTAGACTCATGCAAGTTCGGTTTTCTCATGGGCAGGTCATGCTTTCTAAACTTGGTGGGCATCCCCAAGAAGGTCACTGGAGACATGGATGATGGCAAAATGGTACATGCTGCCTACTTTGACCTGATAAAAGCATTTGGCATAATATCTCACTCAGGTATTGCAGACAAACTAACAAATGTAGGCATAAATCCCTATATCTCACAATGGATAGCAAAATGGCTCACAGATAGGACACATGAAGTTAAGGTGGGGAAATCCACCTCCACCTAGAGGCCTGTTACTAGTGGTGTCCACATGGTTAGGAACTAGGACTGCTCCTGTTAGGAATATACTTCTTTGAAGTCAAGGCAAATGCTGATGCCTTTTGGCTGACCAAGTTTGTTGATGACTGCAAGCTGAGTGCATTCACTGAATCTCCCAAAGTTGTAGATATCCTCCAGGAGAATCTGACAAAGAAAAATAACTGCTGATATGACCATGACCTAAAACGCAATGCAAAAAAGTGCATATTTATACTCTTTAGAAGATAACCACCCCTGTGAATTACAACATTGATAAAACTCCACTGTGACTAGACTCGGTAGTAAGGGACTTGGGATCTCATGCTGACAGTATCCTGAACTTTGATCAACATGTATCCATGGTAATAAGAAAATCCTTCTATATGTGGTGCAATTTATACCTAAGGGCATGTCATACTAATCTAAGGAGATCACAGACCCACTATACTCATCCCTCATTAGATCAGTAATCGAGTACAATACACACTTCTTCATGTATCTGACCAGGCATTTTTAACAGCTGGAACAGCCACAGACAATCCTCACTAAAAGAATACATGGTGCAACATATTATGTCCTATGCAGACCACCTCAAAGCCCCGTCCTGGTAATTAGTCTCCTACAGACTACTGAGGGGTAATCCATGCCTATCCTACAATGCTTTCACGATCCAGCACTGATGGATCTGCTACACATTTGCAAAACAAATATCACTAGCATTATTTGATCTAAAGATCTAAACCTTGTCTGTGTAATGGGGAGGGATTGTTGTAATAGTTAAGGTGTTAACCTCAGAAATGTAAGGTACAGGATTTGATTTGGACTTCTTACAGGCTAGGCTTGTAATAGTCTGCAGACTGATAGCCTAGTATTTTCCTATGAATCTATGAACCTATGAATATAAACAAAACATGTTGGAGGGAGAGGTATGTGTCTTGAGGATTACCCTTCTCTGGAACAGACTCTCCATTCATGTGTAACACAACTCTTCCATATTGAAATACAGTTTGGACCAATGGATGGGAAAGTGCAAATTCACTCTTGGTTTGTCACCTGTGGTCCTTATGGACAGGGACAATTTGTAGATGCCCTAAAGCACAGGCATATATCAAAGCCACTCTGGTCTGTGTGCATTGAAAACTGGGAAATTAGGGCATAAAAGGCTTGACATTAAAAGTGTCTAGGGCCATTAGCCTAGTAGCCTTCTATGATTCTTTGATCCTATGATGATCTGTGTCCTTTGTGCAAATGGCTGCACTCATGTTCCAATAAACCCTTCTGCAGTAATGACGCACAGCATTACATTAACAGGAAGGGGTGCTATAGCTCATTTGTTAGGTAGTTTGCTCCACAGGTTGCCTTTGGAAGTCTGTATGATGCTATTATATGGAACAAAAGTGTCTAAAGTTTGAGTTTTCAAGAAGTTGACATCTCTGATGGACTTTTAATTGGGAAGAATATGTGTGCATTAATAACTATTCAACAGCATGGACTGTGAAAAAGTCTGTTTAACATTCTGTATTTTTATGATATATATATATATATATATATATATATATATATATATATATAGTTTATAATTTTTATAATGACAAGTGACTGGTTTTCCACTGGAACCCTGACTCATAACACCATTCAAAAGCCCATTTATGCCTGCTGTGGATATATTCAATAGACCACACACCAAGACAAGGAACACCATTATACCATGACCCCCATTAATATTCCAAAACGTGCACGCTGATTGGCCAGCGTGCACATTGTAAATCGACTTATACTAATGGAAAAAGGTCCGGTCACCCAGACTTTTTCCATTAGTATAAGTCTCTTTTAAAACACTGTCTCGCTATGTTAGAAGAGTTTAACATAGCGACACAGGTTTAAAAAAAGCAACAGAGATCTCTGTTGCTTCTTTTAAAGCTGTCTTGCTATGTTAAACTCCTTTAACATAGCAACACAGTGTGTAAAAAGCAACGGAGATCTTGCTTTCTCCGTTGCTTTTTTTTTAAACCTGTCTCGCTATGTTAAATGGGTTTAACATAGTGAGACAGCTTTAAAATAAGCAACGGAGATCTCCGTTGCTTATTTTAAATCTGTCTCGCTATGTTAAACCCATTTAACATAGCAAGACAGGTTTAAAAGCAATGGAGAAAGCAAGATCTCTGTTGCTTTTTACTGTTTCGCTATGTTAAATGGGTTTAACACAGCGAGACAGCTTTAAAATAAGCAACGGACATCTCCGTTGCTTATTTTAAAGCTGTCTCACTATGTTAAACCCATTTAACATAGCGAACAGTAAAAGCAACGGAGATCTTGCTTTCTCCGTTGCTTTGGCCACAACTCTGATGTACTGCGAGGCATGCGCAGTACATCAGAACTGCCGGATACCAGACAGCTGTGGAAGGGCAGCAAAGAGGCATTATACAATGCCATTATTTAAGAAAAGTAATTATTTCTTTTCTTAAATAATGTCATAGTATAATAGCAATAACCCACTTCTGTGTGTGGGTAATGTGGGATTTACCCACAGTTGTCTTTGTTTGGTTCTCGGGCTTCGTCCTCGGGACCAAACCACGCCAACCGTGGGTAAATCCCGCATTACCCACACCCAGGCATGGGTTATTGCTATATTAAGCAACTGATATGCTGAATTCACGAGTCAAACATCATGATCATCTAGAGGTTCACTACAATGCATGCAGAAAAAAGCCTCACAAATGATCTCTGTTTTTCCCCATGTTGCACAATACAATTACAACTAAGCATGGTGGCCTGCCAGTGCTAGGCAGAGTTAATGTAACCCCAAGAACCCCAGGTGTCTGAAGTGGAGCTATCAGATCCTTTACAGAATGATCTGGAAGACACAAGGATGAGAACATTTAGTGTGTGAATGAGAAAGATGAGACTGTATATGCTAGCCCAGTAACATCTGGAACAGATGTTTTGAGCCATGAGATGCCAGCCATGCAAATGCACACAGATAAACAGGTGATCTGTACCCACTGACATCAGCATATCAGCACCATATTTGACAGCCACAGTAATTCATCTGAGAGTTGTCCAAGGGAAACATCTTACATCCCATACAAATATGTGTCATGCTGCACAATAAACTAATAGATTAACATATTATATGTGGATGTGGATAGAGTAGTACATAGCAATTGTAAAGGAGTCACTATAGGACAGGTACAGTATACCACCTACTGTGGATATACTTATATGCATATGAATCACATGTGGTGCATGCCATTGTTGGTCAGGGGTAGTATTTCCATAGGACTACTGTACTCTGTGCATATAGCACTGTACTGTGTGCATAGGTGTTCTGGTCTTTTGCTACATAGCAAGAAGTAATGCATCGACTTAAAATGTGCATACAGTTCTGGAATGTGTGACACAGATACATAAAATCACATCAAACAAAACAGCTTCTTGTTCTTGATGTGATGCTATCATGCATACAGCAATGTGGATAAGGAGTGTTTATAAATGCACACTTCATACTAAATATGTGCCAGTAATACTTCATGTGTGACAAGGGACACACATAGCATATCAAACATGATTATCATGGCCTGTACTACTACAGTATAACTGACTGTAAGTGCCATGCTAGTCCAGCTTCTGAAATTTCACATGTTTGTACATTGGGGTAAAACATGCCTCAGATGTCATGTATGTAACAATAGCCAAGGTATGATTATCAGGAAAATACTCAGGTCTGGACACATCTAGTAGAAAATATGGGGTCCTGTAGGAATGTGATGACATACGTACGTTGTACTGTGAATTAGAAGCATATGAGATGTGATACTGGGGAAATGCATGTGCAAGGTTTGTTACAGTCTACTCAATGACAGTAACCAGAACAATATGACAAAAGTTACACAGGTATGCCTTTACATATATCCCTGTGCATACAGGCAGTAACGGAAGACAATAGAGAAAGGCATACCATTTAAAATACATCATAGCCAATAGGAGAAATATTGCATATATCACAAAATGCTTTAGTAATACAATTCTAAGCATTTGCTTTACATAAAAGTTGCTGTACAACACAAGTGACATCCAGTTACATAACATATGAACAACTGTACATTATGGGCACAATAATTTTATGTTATGTTGTTTAATCTTACAAAATTATAAACCCTGTGGCATCAGATGTTAAAATCCCATTAACACACGCACTATGTTGTCAGCTCAGAGGTCATCATTGCCACAGGGCCAGGGTGACACAAGACAGACAAGCACACTGCAATAACTGCCACTGTAGAGTTAATGTATATGACTGCAGCCATGCTGACAGCTTACACTTCAATCCTGGCTGCCCTTGCCACCTGAAGAAACCATAGGCTCAGAGTGTTTTACTGTTGTTCTGGTGATGGTTCCATGCATATATTTGGTTTGTTCTGTGGCATGGGTTGTATTCTGAGACATGCCAGCTATGCTCTGGCCATGATGACCCACAACAACTGTACATCTACAGTACAGCACAGACATCAGATATGTATAAGGGCCATGGGTGATTCATACAACAGGTGGTGTCCCTTTCTCACCTGAATGCATAATTATCATATGGGTCAGGGAATGTACTGCTTGCTCAGCACTATTGCACTTCTCAAGCACTGTTTTGACAAACTGTTCATTAGGTCATGCAACAGATTCTATAATATCTCACTGTGCAGCCAGTGATGCCATGAGCTATCAATACCTGCACTCGTGTCCCTCATGTAACACATGAATATGATGCACTACAAAGTTAGTTGCATTAGCAAGGGCACACAGTACACTGTCATGATGGTCTTGTCTTTTGGCTTTTCCTAGTTAGGGGTCGCCACAGCAGAACTCTGGTCCACTAATGATTGGCAGTGTTTTTTTATGGTGCCAAGTTGCCAGCCCGATGCCTAACCTTCAAAGAAGGCACACCCATTCTCTCACGATGCACCTACCTCCATGTCTTTAAACATCACTCAATCACAGGGAGGACATGCAGATTCCAAACAGAAGGTGCTCCAGCCAAGAATCAAACGGGAGACCCTCTTGTTGTGAGGTGACAATGCAAACCTCTGCACCACCGCGGCCAAGATAGTACACTGTCATGATGGTGCTGAGACCAATCATGCACCTATAATAGCAGGCATACACCTTGAAGCACAAACCCCAGCATCACTATCACTAGCCCTTAAACCATTCTATGGCTTCTACATGCCCATTGTGGAGCTGCCTCACTGCCACTACTATCAAATTCACTTGGGGACATTTGCTCATGGTTGGTGCCTTGACCAATTGCTGGTGCTCTACCACTTGCATACTGGTCAGGTGAACTATCCCCTTTGGATACCCTGAGGTAAAGGACTGCTCCCACCTGGGTCTGACAAAGTTAACTCAACTGCAATATCTTGTATATCAACAGTGTATGTAAGACACATTACATCTTATGTGTCAGAATCAGTGCATGAGCTCAAGGAGGAAGCAAGTGGTAGATGGGCTACAAATGTACACATAGACATAAATAAGAAAACACACATTACATAATAGTGCAGAAGTACAACCACATGCAAACATAATATGAATTATGATGAAGCTTAATTAAATGGAATACAATCATGCACATACATGATCACTGCTGCTATGCACAGTGCTATGTCCCTGAATTTGAAAGAACATCATTAGTATGCATGGTTACAAGTACTTATAATGGAATCCCACTCTGGCACATAATTTACACTTACCTGGCAAGTCTACAATGGACACTACCTATATATGTTTTGGATTTGATTTGCTGCTACTGTGCAATACATAAGAACATAAAGCACACATAAGTATCTAGCATTCCTACATACTAATGACAACCCAGTTTCAAGAGTATAGTCATCAACTGAAAGCAAAGTAAAGTCATGATTTTCCTGGTGTTTTGCTGTGTCTTTTTCCATCTGAAGGCCCTGCATAGGTGACAATGTCATAAGCACAAGTAGTCACAACTACTCATATGGTACATATGACACACTTATCCAGCAAATCCTCATCATAGCCCACATCTACATGCTGATGTCTTGATGGAACTGTGCAATACTTAATAATATAAAACACATATAATGACTTAAAACAAATTACATCAAACACAATACTAGGATATTCAGTATGTTGATAGAATATGCACCATGGGGTCTTGATTTCTCATCCTTACCTTCAGCACCAGGAATTGTCTGATTAGTATTGTGACAATGTTTAGGCACTATTGTACAAGCTGGTTTATGTAGTGGTGTGATGCCAAGAATATTGTGATGTCATCTGGAGAAGGTATAGAAGTCCCTCACCTGAGGCATCTCTTTCACTACAAAACCAGTGTACCTGATTTGTTGAAGGGAATATCAATTTGGATCATCATCTTCTACATGTCTCTTGTGTGTGGTTTTGATCACCCACATCATCACCATGATGATAAAGTCATGCCTTACTTATATCCTCCACACCATATATTCTTTGCATCCCAAAAGGTGTATGCTATGCAGAAGCAAGGTATCCAAGATAAAATCATTTTCTCATAGTGTGAAATTGTTTCCTGACCTAATATTCATCTGCAACCCACAAACATGTGCATATCAGGATATAAAAGTATTGCACACATATTCAGAAAGTCACATAAGCATGTTCAAAATATGCATTGCTATGTCGGTTTATGACAGTATACCTTAGGAAGTTTGAAAGTTATTAGTATATATATCAGTAATCATTAATAATCAAAAATATCTTCACAGATATTATCAACAAAGCAAAGCAAAAACACTCACACATACATGCACCCAGATAAAAAAAGAAATATCAGTCCATATCTAATATACCTAAATAGAAATATAATGTGTTAATTTCAAACCCATGTGCTTGCCGCAATTCACAGTACAAAACTGTCAATGTAACCACCACACCGCATTTTTTCCATAAGACAGATGTCTTACAAAAATCATGATTATCGAATGAAATATGTATATAATATACATTACATTAGCATGTTGCTGGCTTAACACATACACTATATGGGAAATATATAACATGGTAATCTGATCACACCAGCATGGTACATATTGCAGGAATACCACTCATTTATTAGCAGAGAGCAGCCCCTTTCTGAATTGCAGAAAGTGGCAAATATGTACAATGTTCAAATATGTTTTAATAAAACTGAAAATATCTGAACAACTTGCTAAAGAATTATACCATATGTCCATTTTGTACTTCTCAAAGGTTATTCGGCAAAATGAGAAAGGTCAAATATATTGGTATAAGCATGGAAAATAATGTAAAAAGATCCAATATACCATAAATGCCAATGTCAGACACATAACACAACTGACCTAATTAATGGACAGCACTTATTTTACTTTATTAAATGTCCTGAAGTGCATTTTACTTCAAGTAAAATGGGAATAACTGCAAATTCATTCAAATTCCACCAAAATCCACAATGTGTAATGAACGAGCAGCAGAATTCAAAATCCAGAACTTATAATGTAATAGCAGTTGGGCTGACAACAATATCATAAGAATATATATTAAGTCAGTTACAGACAGATTTAGGATGGATAGCAGGTCATTGACTGACCAAAATATGAAGTTGGCCCAAACTGTAAACCCCAGCAATGTGTGTGAAAGCTGCATAACCAGCATATAAACAGAGTACTCTGCAAAGTAAAATAAAAGGCATTTGTAATAAGAACATATATCTTACATATGAAGATGTTTCTACATGGTATGATTGTGATGGTCCCTACTCCGGGCCAGTAATCAAGAAGTCTCAATCCTCATCACTGACACCAGTATGGGATGGCCTCTAGGAACAAAACTGGATACAGACAGTATTTTCAGCTACAGCTCTCTGCACCAAGTGCAATTTCCTTAGCACACAGAGAACACACCCCAGACCTCAGGCTGCACTTTCTGCCTCTCTCCAGGCCCAAAACAAGACTCCACACTGACCACTTTGGAGCTCTGTGTTCTTGTTCCAAATAGCTGACACACACACACTTGAATATTTGATTTTTACACACACACACACACACACACACACACACACACACACACACACACACACACACACACACACACACACACACACACACACACACACACACACACAGACACATACACACACACACAAACACACACACCTGGCACAAATTTACCAGCTGTGCTCCCTCTGTCCAGATAATAGGGAAATTATGCTGCCACTAGTCAGCTACCTTAAGGCTCTTACAAGGGTACCCAATTACACTGAGTAAAATCAATATTAATATAAATGGTAGAGTTTGACCAATGCAGCAAGGCTTTCAGGAGCGGCCACAGTGTCACTAAGATTAGCATAAGTACTCTTAAGATGTTAAACGTATTCTCTAAAAGACCAGCCGCAATTAAAGATATAGCAACATTTAATAATAAATAATAAAATAGAAAATATGAGAATACTGAATATCTAGTTACAATAATCACCAGAATTTCAATTCACAGGAAATATTAAAAATAACACAGATGAATAGCTTCACACAGCTACAAAAAAGAAAAAAACAGTACTTCACTATATTTTCCTGACTGATCTAAAGAATTACTATTCTCTGGTTACTTATTAAAGCAAGGCAAGATGATGAGTGTTGAGTTGATTACTACACTAAGGCAAGATGAGGTGTGAGGTTGTGTGAGATATCTGAGAGAGATCTTTCCTGTCAGGTTCTGAAAAACAACGTGCTGCTGCAAGAGTTCTGGAATATTTCTCATTAATATCTAAAAAAAAAAAAATTATTTCAGTGCTGGTTGTAGAATATCACATCCGGTCTCCTGACTCTGGTGCAATACTCACCCATAACTTTGCTAAGATCTGTTGCAGCATTTGAAAGCTATAAAACAATTATAAAAACTTCCACCCTTCCAGGGTAGCAAATAGTTCACACCGAAGAACAATACAGTATGATTCCTAGTCCTGGTTTACTGAGAGAATTTTTGTCTCTGGCTACAATCAGAATTGTAAGATAAAATCTTTATGGCCTAAACCAACCCATTTAATTTTCAATCTATTTTTCAGAATTAGCTGGAATGAAAATAACCTCTTCCCTTCCAGAATTCTCTGCTAAAACATATACATTGAATCAGTTATAATAATACTGTTTGACATACATGTATATTTATTTTCTGTCCAGCTGGGTCCACTTTTGATGCATTTTTTTTAAAAAAAGCAATGTTACAAATACATTTTTAACATGAGCATCTGTACAAATCAGTAGTTTGTCAAACAACATAAAATTCTTTACAAAACTCAACCTAGCTATGCTGGCATATGTTGCACATGAACTGACCAACTTTCCCTGGCACAGATTGTACTACCTCATATCATCACAATTATAACAAAAAATCTGCAAAAATGTGCCATTTGTCTACACAGAATTCATGAGTTGGAGTTAAAATATGTAGAAAACAATTACTAGAGATTTTAAGCAGCCTACCTTCTGCTAAAGTGATTGTATCCACCTAAGTGCAAAAAGGAATTATGTGAAGACATGAACTAAGTACCACTTGTACCATACATAATTAATGAGGTTCACCAGAATATAATATTTCTGAATCATGTCTGCCTAAGTCCATATAAACTCTTGGGTTCTGGCAAATTAGCTAGGAGTTTGAAATAAGTGTTTAGAGTTTGGTGCAGTTGCCAAATACAGGCAAGGAGGCAAGGATGGGATAAGTACAGAGATCGATGTTGGAAAAGCATTACCAGAGAGCTTACTGAATGGACTGTAATCTTCAGGACAGACATACTTTCTATCAACACTACAATAACCTTTATAAGAGAAAGCAACAGCAACTACATGGTTGGAATGCCAAGCTCCACAGGAACTCACCATTGCCTGCAGTAAGTGAGATACTCCACACCTTAACATCTTCTCCCTAAAGTCCATAACTAAAACAAAATAAACATTTGTATATTGCAAATCTTATATCACAGTACCATGTTCCTAGTCATAATATTAAGAACCAAGAGTGTAATGTAACTGAGTTTAAATTTTTCTGATTTCTCAACAAGTTGCAGTCAAAAACAGTTATGGTGATCTTAATGAAATAATAGTTGATTATGCAGATGAGTTTCTTTGTTTATAATTGATTAGGAAGTAAACTTACTTTCACATTATAGGTGGTATTGCCATATTGTTTGCTGTATACTTCTGTATATACTGTTAGGCAGCATATGATTTAGCATTCTGCAGAGGTATCCAAACTATGTTTTCTGATATAATATGCACCTCATAGTTATGATGTGTAACATAACACATACAAAATGCTAAAATACTGCTTACATTGTGCATGTACTTGTGTATGCAGAAGTATATTTAGATTTTATTGAAGTACTGGAGATTGTGTTTAGGAGGCATCATTGTGTGTGCCTAGGTTTTTTTTATTAATATACCTCTGGCTGTTTGTAGGGCTATTAAAAAAATGCAGTACCGATAATGTGTGCCTGAGGGTTAAATGGCAACACTGCCAATGCTACTTAGCATGGAAAGCCTCTAATCTTGATGATACTACGTATTAAACTGCTGTCTTCACTACCTTATTCTGTTGACTTTTTCAGTCTTATTGCAAGATGTATGCCATTACAGCTAGTCTTAGAGGCAGTCCCTAAATAATTCAGCATTCTGCAGGTATCAATACTAAATGTGATTATAGAGGCACATCTCAGCAGTAAATAGGATTTTTGCACTTAGGTAATATAAGTGGAGGGATATGTGAGTGCATTAAAGTTACCATAGTGTGCATATGATTCTAACAGAGAATTAATGAAGACAAGATGCAAAGGTAGCTCAACATGCAATGCATGGCACCTTTAAGACAAGTGCACTGTGCTTATTAGTTCAGGACTCACCTCTACATCACTTTCATATTACAGTTAGTTCAGCTCATAGCCAATTTATTTGTAATAATAAGTATAAATAACAATTAATGTCAGCATTTATAAATATTACTGTCCATGACAACATACTATGTTTTGACTGCAAATGGCTAAGCATTCTGCCATGATATATATATATATATATATATATATATATATATATATATATATATATATATATATAGAGAGAGAGAGAGAGATACACACACACACACACACACACACACACACACACACACACACACACACACACTTACATAAGTATACATTTTTGCACCAGTCAAGGAAATAAAAACACTGTGGGCTACAGCCTGTATGGTTGCAGTATCTGTTATGTGGCAATGCATGTATATGTATTTATCTATCTGTCTATATATATGTAGCTATATCTATCTATCTATCTATCTATCTATCTATCTATCTATCTATGGAGAATGTAGAGGAAATAGTCCATATATGTATACATGCATTATATACCTAATAAGAGAGTAAAGGTTGAGGATATAAGTGTATAATATATAGAGGAGTGAAATATATTTGAATGTGTATATATATATATATACAAATATTTGAATGTGTATATATATATATATATATATATATATATATATATACAGTAGCAGAATGTACAAAGAACTGTGTGTACTTGTATTTGTCAGCTGTTCAGATATACAGCACACATATGGAAAGCACATATGCATGTTCCTAGATACTGGTATTTCTATTTTTCATTACACATAGATGTGTCTGCCTCTCTTTTAATAATAATGTGTATATATCTATGACTATTACTAAAGATGTACATACATAAACGATAAAGATATACATACATAAACAGGCATCTCTCCATATATTTAACATATGTGTGATGTAACTCAGATAAAAGAATGCATTGGCTGCAAAAAATAAGTAAATACTATTGGCACATGGCAGTACCATAGCTATGACTTCAACATTTTTTAGCTCAGTATGTATAACACAGCAGGCATTATTCAGGACATTTATGTAGGACTGTGATGCATATATAGATCTGAGTATAGATGTGTGCACCTTTACTCAGATGTCATATAACCCTGTGTACTAGAGGGCAAAAACATAATCCAGTATGGTCAAACAATGCATAGAGAATGACTGCATACCTCCTGAGTTGCACAACATTGATGTTTACAGTGCACACAAATCTGACAGCTTAAAATGCAAACATCAGTGCTGGATTTATATATATGGAACTATATGATAATTTGTAATAATGTAACAATAACAACATCACCTCAGCAACCATTGCACTGCAACAGTTTTTAATGGTCTTGCTGAATTAGATTTACTATTGCAGAACTCACATTTCTCTACTATGTATTAACCTTTTTCCCTTTTTTTGTGACTCCTAACAGGTGCTGAGGACATTCCCAGTAACTGGGTGATGTGTTCCAATAGGATGCATCAGTTTGAAGAGTAATGGCGAGACACAGGTATGGGTTGTTTGTGTCTGTTTTACTGATGCCAGTGGTGCACATGTCAAGTAGACATTTCAGTCTTCCCCTTATGCAAAGGGAAATGTAAGTTTTTCCATCATGCAAGAGCAATATTTATTAGACTCACCTATCAATTTTATAATGTAAATCATAGCAGATGTACAAAACTGTACATAAATCCTTTATTGCAGTTCAGAATGTGATAAGCATTTCTGTAGTACTGATCCTAAGTACAAGCCCAGTTTGATGTCACAACCTAATGATAATCTGGATGTCATGTAGTCCTTCTTAGAAAACTTAAGTGGTTTTCTTGTCCATGGACATGATGGAATTTGTTACACTGTACCTCTTCAGGTTTCTCATTTTCTTAATTTCAAAAAATATCATCTATAGATCATGGAGTTCATCTATGGTTTGAGTGTATGAATTTTAACTCTGACAGTAAAAGGTTATGGCATAAATGTTTAGGGGATTTCTTTTATCACTATATTCATGAAGGGAAACTCTCCTAAAAGGAGAAATTATATATAACAGCCTTGATAGTAAAGATGCTAATAAATGGTATAGGAGACCCCAGAGAGGCAGTTTCATTTGCTATTGCATCTGCATCACTGATAGCAAAGGTAAACAATAAACAATTATTATAAGGAGGAAAAGGAAGGGATAAAAGCTACAGTTTGATATAGAAGGCAGTTGATAACATAAGAAAATGGTTGCTGGTTATCAAATTTTGGAAGGTAGGGCATGGTTGACATAATTGCTAAGGTCTTTTGCCTCATAAACAGAAGTATCATAACGTGATGATTTTAATTTTGGAAAGAATGTGGCTTCTTTCTATTGTCTTAGAACTGATATTTACTTCAGGTTGCTATTTGTAGGCCATATTACCACATCAAAAACCCAATTCAAGAAATGCTTGTTTGTCAACCAATAAACAGCAATCTGTCATTTCCACGAAGGGTCACTACAGCAAATTTTTTCCTAGGGGGAAAAAATCAGTTGGCCATCGTTGTGAATTTGACCTTTTCCCAAGTGTAGTGTGATCTCGGAGTTGGTATATTTAGTTAGGGGGTGTGGGGGAGCACAGCTCCCCATATCGGGGGGGGGTGAGAGGCAAAGCCCCCCCCCCACTTTGATAGGTTTGGAATACTGCTTCATTTCTGATTGGCCAAGTAAAATTTTTCCCCTAACAAAAAACTTGCTGAAGTGGCTGTTCGCAGAAATGACAGTTCGCTGTTTATTGGTCTGTGAACAGGTGTTCACTGACTTGGGGTTTTGGTGTGGTAATATAAACCTTAGTAGAACAGTACAAGTGGTAATCCCACCACAGTGTTTTCTAACCAGACACATCATCAGTACTACTGAAATCAGCAGCACTTAACAGAATTTGTCTTACAGATTTTTTTTTACCTGGCATTCTCACTGCAGGGTGAAATCCCAAAGAATTGAGAGAATTTGCTTCTACTTGAAGTCCAGTTTTATATATTGCTTTCAACTAGCACTAACTTAAAAGATCATTATTTTGTTATTTACAACTCAGTCAAGTCACAGACATTCCGGTGAATGTTTGAGATCAAGAGAAATGTAATTCTGTTCCAAAGTCATTGTGGTGGTATTCTATGGTCTTTTAGACATAACTGAAACATAATTACTGGGATTCATTAACAGCTATATGAAGTGTAGTGCACAATGCCAACATGATAGTGTGCAATTTGGTATCCATTATGCAACTCTAGAGCCACACAACAATTGAAAATGGCAGAATATGCTAATTAAAGCATAAGGAGTAGGAGTACATAGTAATTACCCAATCCAATATGGTGGAGCTATTCAGGAAGCTATAAAGCAATAGTATACACTTGGTGTAGACTTTTGTCATGTATACCAAATCCTTTTGAAATAAAGACACAATTACACTTAAAAATAAAAGCATGCTGAAGATTGTTGCTGCAATTATTATGCTGTATGTTCAACAGGCTTTAAATTAAGGTGATGCTGCTGCCAGACCTCGGGAAAGAAGAAGGATGGTGTTTAGGTCCCATTTGACATATCATGGACTGCATGAAACAGAAACTGTTGACAGATACAAGATGGATGGGGAAACACTGAAAGAAATATGCAACCTCTGCTGCCCTGTCCTCAGGCCCCAAGGAAATAATGGAGACCCCTTCCCAGTGAAAACAAAGGTATGTTTATTATTGTGAATACTAGCTACTGGTGTTTTCCATAGGCCCACAGGGGATGTATTAGGGGTATCATATGCATTTGCCTATAGAATATTTTATCACTTTTGAAATGCAGTGCTACTCCATGCAAGGGTGCATATCTGTTTCCCATGAGCACCACAAGAGAGAGAGCAAGAACCATGCAGAAATTCTTTGTAATAGCACACTTTGCCGAACTGTTGGGGGCCGTAGATTACACATATATAGAAATGAAAGCTTCATCTGGAGAACAGGGAAGGAGGTACATCAACAGAAAAGGTTATTAGTCTAAAAACTGTCAGGTTGTCTGTAATGCCCAAGGACTCATCTACAATGTCTGTGAAGGTAACCAAGGCAGTTTCCACAAATCACAAATATGGCACACCTGTGCTCTGTACACCAGGTTTGCTAGGGGTGACATCCCTGAAAGGCATCTACTGGGGGAGGGAAAGCAAATTATGCATTGGAGCCCTGGCTCATGACACCCATGATGAACCCACACAACCTGTCCAAGCATGTATACATTGAGGTTCATGCTCAGACAAGGAATATTATAGAATATGTGTTTGGTTTGTTTAAATCAAGGTTCCAGTGTCTAGACACATCAGGAGGTCCAATGCAGTTTGACCTGGGCACCTGTGCCGAAATACTTACAGCATGTGTATCCTGTCACATAACATCAGTCTTAAGAAACAGTTCCATCAAGGACAACAAGAGGCAGAACTACAGTTACAAAGGCCACAGGGCCAGCAGCAGCAGACACGGATAAGTAGTCTGAGGGTCAACCTCCAGCTGCAGATGGTGCTGTCTAATTGATGCATGCACAGTATGTCCTGGTTCTGTCTAAGAGGAAAAGGATAGCACATACAATCACTATGTAGCTCAAACCCAAGATCCCATGCACACACAAATATGAACACTGATGCCTATCAGGCACTACAACATTTACTTAACCATGCAATGGCTGTGTTCTGATACCATTGGACAGGGTCAGCCCCCAAGGACACAATTCATACCTGCACTATCGATAATGAAGTGTGGAATTACTTATTGGCATGCTGAAATATTCAGATACATATATATGACAAAATGTATCATTATGTTTTGTCTGACAAACGATACTGTAGATATTGGTTATCCCCTTTACTTAGCACATCATTGGCCAGATGTTACTCTGATCTGCCTGTTACCTATTGCAAATCCTGTCTTATAAAGATTTTAAAGGAGTTGGCACAGTGTTACATATAGTACTGTTAAGTGCTATTGCAAGTTCAACACTTCAAGTTATGATTACATATGCACTAAGGAGAGTGCTCCAAAATCATGAAAGCCCAAAATCCTGAAAGTTCAAAATATTGAAAACTCAAAATACTGAATCTCATAATACTGAAAACACACAGGATACCAACACTTGTTATATTCCAGCAAAAGTACATAAAGAAAGAAATAAAAGACAAACCATATTACTCTTCTCCAAGTATAAGCAGGGGGTCAAGCCCTCCACACCCCCAATATGGGGGGCTGGGCTCCCCCCCACCCCCTGCTATTTAAATATATCAGCTCTGAGATTGCACTAAGTGTAGTGAAGTGCAATCTCAGAGTTGATATATTTAAGTAACAGGGGGTGTGGGGGTGTAGGGGTGCTTGCCCCCCTGATTATAGCTGGAGGGTAATATGTTTCTGTATGTACTTGTGCTACAATATAGTAAGTGTTGGTATCTTGTGCATTTTCAGTATTATGAGATTCAGTATTTTGAGTTTTCAGCATCTTAAACTTTCAGGATTTTGGTATCAGGATTTTGGGCTTTCAGGATTTTGTAGTGCTCCCACGCTAAGACATCAGCAGCACAAATCAGCTCAGTGGCACTGTGCTTTAACAGTACACAAAAACAAAAGAAGGGCGCAAAGGATCATCATTTTCTGTTGCAAGGAGTTTTTATGTTTGCATTACTATTGCCCAGAGATGAATATTCTTTTCTAAGGATGTTAACTCACCTAAATGATTTGTGTGACATAATGTGTCTTTTCTACAGTGTTTACATTTGCATCATGTTACCAGCTTGATTAATCTATTCTCTCCACATCCATCACTGTCCTTCTGCAGTGCACTACCCTATGTTTGGTTTGCCTGCCAATGCACACAGTACAAGCATGAGGCAATACAATTGTGCAATAATCCTGACATGATGTCATAGGAAGTGTTGACTGATAATTCAGTATTGTGCAACAGTCAACATGTATGTCATTCTGCTATGTGGAACATGCTAATATCCCTGACAGTATCACAGTGAGCAGTAATGACAGTCTGTACATTGCATTATCAAGGTATGTCATTGCATGTGAAAATCACAGCAATGTTACATTGTTATGTGCATGCATATGCATCTGTTGCATGAGCTGGGATGCACAGCACTATCTCTTCTAAGCACTGATCTTTGCAAATATTCCAATATCTGATCTCACATAGGTATTATGCATATTCCCCTGTGGTGCTTGTAACTAGTACAATGCTCTCTAGCTTGCGTAAGTTAGTTAGGTAGGAGGGTCAATACCCAGTGTGAAAGACAAGTGTGTGTGTGTGTGTGTGTGTGTGTGTGTGTGTGTGTGTGTGTGTGTGTGTGTGTGTGTGTGTGTGTGTGTGTGTGCACGTGCATGTGTGTGTGTCTTTGTGAGTGTGTGTGTCTGTGTATATCATTGGATGGTATAGCCACTTCCCTTGAGAATAATCCATTTAACTGTTCTTACAGCTCCTGTATAACAGCTTTTATGTGAACATCCTGTCTGAAACACACTGATGAGGCATCCTGACAAAAGTGCAATCTCTTCCATGAGTGGCAGACTTCTCCTGTGGCACTTGTGTGCATTATAGTCTTCTTTGGATTGCATAAACTACATATGTAGAATGTATGATACCTGTCATGGAGACTTCACATTCATGTGTGCAATGTTTGTTGTTCCCCCATTTCCCTGAAGTGGTTGTATTTAAATGTGTACATAGTTCTCTTATAACAAGTTTTACCAAAACATCCTGCATGAAACACACATATGAGGTCACCCTGACAAAACCACAATCTCTTCCATGTGATTTAGACTTTTCCTGTGGTGCTTTTGAGTATTACAGTGTTCTTTAAATTGTGTAAACTAGACAAGTAGAAGGTTTTAAACCCATCATGGAAGTCGTGTATGTGTGTGTGCAATACTTATTACCTTAATTTCCAGTGCAAAGGTTGTATTTAAATGTGTACACAGCTCACTTATAACTTTTATGGGTGCACCCTGCATGAAACAAACAGATGAGGTCATCCTGACATAAGTGCTGTCTCTTCCATGCAAGTCAGACTTCCCTTGTGGCACTCACAAGTATTACAGTGCTGTCTGAATTACATATCCTAGACAGGTAGGAGATTCGATACTCAACATGGTAGAATTGTATGCAATTTTGTGTGTGCAGTTTAGAGTTGGGCGAGCATATACAATTTAAAGCTATACTCTGAACACTTTTTCAAACCCAAAGATGACTACACCATCCTCTAAGGCCACCCTTTACGTCCACAACTTCATTGCTACTCAATGGTGTAGCAATGCACATTATTTTTTGTAATTAGTATTATTTTCTATGCATTATGTAAAGGAAATGTTGCTTATTTATATATATAAGTTTGAACTCTAATGTTTAAAATAACATTGTCATGGGTTAAACATAACCATTTAATCTTTTTAGAGGGGAAGTGATGCAAACATTTGTTAAGTGTGGGGGGCATTTCTAGCCTTCAAATGACAGCTTTTTGTGTGGCATCAGCAAGAGCACACAATTACATCATTGCATTATCTGCTTATATCTCTAGTACAACCCGCTGATGAGGTCATTATTTTGTAGGTTAACAGCAGGCTATTTAAATGTCAGACTTCTCCTGTGGTGCCTGTATGTGTGATAGTATTATCAATAATGTGTAAATAGCTAGGTAGAATGTTTGACTACATCAGTGCTTAATTTCTGCTAGTGTGACTGCCAATGCAGTCATGATTTCTTTACACACATATGTGATGGCAACTTTTACAAGCCCTGATTTGCTGTAAAATAATTTTACTAGACAGATCTCCTTGCCAATACACTGCAAATATCATCTCTTCATAGATCCTATCTGTCACAAAAGATTCAGTTTTCTCCTATGGCATTGGCTGTTGATAACGTGCTGTATAGATATTGTAAGTGGTTAGGTAGATGGTTCGATTCCATCATTGACTCAATAGTGTGGCAGTTATTACTGTCATATAACATTTACCAAGTGTATTTATCATTCTAATTATAGGACAGATTTACAGTGGCACTCGATGACAAAAGCAAATCATAGTATCATCAGGGAGAATGACATTTTGACCACACAATGGTTTCATGCTGCTAACATACCTGCACTATGTCACATTTGGAGTGTGCATCCTACTGTGTTGTGTGACATCAATAGTATGCTTTGTACATAGTTTAACAACATATGTAGGATGCTGGAGTCCATCTATGGGTATGTCCTTCACTCTCATACTTAGTATACTTTTCTGCAAAGACATATATGATGTGTAGCTGTATAGACTTATTGTGTGCATCAGATAGCTTATAAACAGTATGTTTGTCATCCATTGAACTATGCAATGTCTCAGTTGCAC
Source organism: Protopterus annectens (assembly GCF_019279795.1). NCBI lineage: Eukaryota > Metazoa > Chordata > Ceratodontiformes > Protopteridae > Protopterus > Protopterus annectens. The sequence goes on from NC_056725.1 coordinate 327,005,074, forward strand.
CTCAACATGGTTGTGTGGTACTTGTGATTCAGACACCGAGATTCAGCTTGTGATCTTGGGTAGTTATCTGAAATCCATCCATTAGTGATCACAGTATGTTGAGCCAGTGTTATTTTGACTGTACATGTGGATGTGGCGATGTGAGGTAGTGCCATTTGTGCCAGGGTGAGTGGTACAGTGAATGTGTGGCATGTGGTAGCATGATTGGCTGGAGTTTTATAGGTAGTTTTATGTCATTTGAGTATTACACTGACTTGTACAGATCCTTGTGTTAAAAATGTATCAGCAATGTTATTATAACTCATTAAATGTACATGTTTAAATAAAGAATTCTGGAAGGGAAGATAGAAGTTTTTGAAATTGTTCTGTAGCTTTCATATACTATAATGAATCTCGGCAAGGCTCTGAGTGTGTATTGTGCCAGAGTCAGTTGATCAAATGTGATGTCATTCTATAACCAGTACTGAGTGGCTGGAACTCTCACAGCGGATTGTTTTATTTTATTTTCTTTTGAACATGATATAAAAGATCTATGACATATGACAATTCAGTCAATTCAGTTCAGTTAGTTAGAAGCTCATTACCTTGCCTTGTGGTAATAAACATCTCAGTATTGCCTTGCAGTATTAATTAAGTTATCTAGGGAACAGTTGTTCTTTAGACAGTCAGAAAATACAGTGAGCAAAGTTAAGTATTGTTTTTCTGCATCTGTCCAACTGTGTTATGTTTATTTCTCCTGTGATTGAAACTCTAGTGTTTATTGTGCTTAGATATTTAGTATTCTCATTTTTTCTATTTTATAATTTATTATTAAATCTTTTTATACCTTTCATGGTGGCTGGTCTTTTAAAAAATACTTTTAATGTCTTGAGAGTACTTGTGCTTATTTTAGTGATACTTCGGCCACTCCGAAAATCCTGGCTGTATTGGTTATACTCTACTATTTATATTCTATAGATTTTACTCCATATAATTGGATACCCTTGTAAGAGCCTTAGAGTAGTTGACTAGTGGCAGCATGGTTACCTTAAAGTCTGGGAAGAAGGGGGTGAAGCTAGTAAATTGTGCCAGCCTTTCCCAGGAGTGTGTGTGTGTGTGTGTGTGTGTGTGTGTGTGTGTGTGTGTGTGTGTGTGTGTGTGTGTGTGTGTGTGTGTGTGAGAGAAAATCAAATACACAGGGGTTGGTGGGTCAGCTACATGGAACTGGGACACAGTGCTCCAAAGTGAGTCTTCTTTGGGATCTGGAGAGTTGGGGAGTCCAGTCCCAGGTCTGGGGTGTGTTCCCTGTGTGCCCTTGGGGGAAACTGTGCTTGATACAGAGACCTGCATTTGAAAATACTGTGTAAATTCATTCATGTTTCTAAGTGACCATCTCTCACCAGTGTCAGTGGTGAGGAATGAGGCTCCTTGATTACTGTTCTGGGGTACAGAAGCCATCACAGTCACTAACAGTGTTGTCATAAACACTGGCTTTATTCACATATAGATGTTGTTCCCTCTTACGGAGAACAGTGGCAATCTGTAACATAGCAATGCTTTTATTCAAAGAAATGAGGACATCAGCTTGCATGATCCTTAAATTATATATGAAGAAAGTGTTATCCTCTGGCATCGGGAAATGACATAACATGCTGTCTGTTGATGGCATACTAGAACAATCACAGGCAAACCAATCCCATGCAGGGAGTATATGGTGTCATTCCTTCACATAACCACATATGTTACACATGTACTGACATTTCTGCCATGGTGCACTCAACCTGAGAAATATCCATGTATTGTCCACTGTCAAACATTCATGTGTTCCACATCCACATTTTTGCCTGTTAGCATTGTTGGGTCTTGTAATGCAGAAAAGACATGTAGCATGGTGATAATGTGGCCGCTGACATTGTGATGGACCTCCATGATCCCTTTTATCCCAGGTATTGTTTACCACTCATACAGATGATATAATAATTTAACATAGGTGGTTTGTCATACTAGTTGTACAACTTCCACTGTGGTGCTTGTGGTTCATCTAGAGTTGCTTGCTGTATAATTCATCTATATATCATCACTGGTTCTGGTAACATGGCATCGAAATGTTTATTCTGGGCATGTCATGCTGTGAGTCCTCCCGTGGCACATGCATTGAGTATTGGAATTTATAGCATACCTACATAGATACATTGGTGCTCACCTTTGGGACAGTGTGTGTCCTACATGACAGATACAGCTTCCTTGTCATAGACAATCAGTCATATTGTAATGCTTAGTGTTATGTGGACATTAACATGTGTAGCCCATGTCTGGAATTCAGAATAACTTTGATCATATGATATCCATAGTTCTTGTGTTGATACATTCAATTCAGTTATTTGTGACAGCCTCCACTGCAATCTGATGTGGCACACAATGTGGTACATTGGTCTGAAGAACACCTTATATAGTAGGTAGGGGTTTGAATCCGGTAACACCTATCTGACAGATTAAAGTGGCTTATACACACTCCTGGGCCAACTTTTTCATGCACTGTTATACCACGTAGGTCATCCATAGACATTATATGGTATGGTAGTGCTGTCCACCCTTCTGAGGAGTCCTTCCTTCCTTACATGACTGATACGTGCATGTCTATGGCACCTCCAATTGCTATGCATTTCTCTGATATTTTTTTTGGTCATGTGTTCTAACATGACATGAAGCAAATGGTTCTTATGTCATTCATTGCTCATATGCACTACATATTCACAAAATTGTTATACCCTGTGTTGCATGCAATCCTCTAGACATGTGTTTAATGCTGCCATTGTTTCCATCTCAATATGCAGCTTAATGGCAGATGTGTGATTCCATAACTCATCTTACTGTATGGAATGCAGGAAGGCCATCAGGAAATGTGATTGGTCCACTTCTATAATACTATCTATTGTGCTTTCACTGTTGAATTGCTGTTCTCTTACTGTCCCCTGTAACTGTATGTGAGCATGCCCAGTGTTAGTACTTCAGACATGTTTGCACATAGGCAATAGCAAAACTGGACTCCTGAGATGTCATTCTCTCAGTCTTGACATTATTCACGTATATATGTTGTTTGTTATTAGATTGTCATGTAGCATTTGCATATCCATACACCACTTGCCTGTCAAATACACGTCCGTAGGCAATGAAACTCTTTCTGTTGGTGACACTCATTTCCTTTGCAAAAACATGTCCATTTCTGAGTTACCTGAAATTACAGCTATAAAGTCCTTTTGTTCTTGTGTATATATGGTGAGATTTGTATTACATCAGTGCTGTCAACTTTCATACATCAATCCTCTGCATATACATTCTTATATGCTATAAATGTATTCTCTGCATTTACACCATAATGTATCTTCCGTCCCTGAGAACTGTTATCTGAAATCAACCATTTAATTAACATGTATACCATATCTGCACTCCCCTTTGTCTCAGTGTAGCTTTATGTCCCTATCCACATCCATTCTCAGCATGTCTGTTGTTATTATTTATGTCCGTGTCTGTGGTATTGATATTCAAAATAATTAGCATTACATAAGTCATATAGGTTTTATGTTCATAATGCTTCTTATACACTTTCATCAAATTTGCTTGCAAGATATGACTACACTTTAAACATTTCCTCTTACAACATTGCTATGTTCTTATATCACATTTTTTGTACCTATTTCCCCATTTCACTTCCCCTCATTCTGTATTGTATCCCTGTACTCACCCTTAATATGTGTGGGCTACAGCCCATGCTTGTATCTGAGCACTGCCTATTTACAATCCATTTTGTTTACATTTAGTGCGTTTGCATGCAATCACCTTTCTATGGCCACAAACACTATTGCTGGCCTTGGAAAGGGGTTTGGATCTGTGTGGGCGTGATGAGCAGCATGCATATTCCATTAGCCCTGCTGCTCATTGCTCTAACATGTTTACTTCATTTAGGTAGTATTTGTTAATGAATCCCAGGGAATGTATTTTCACTCATTATAGTTTAGAAATTATTTATTTTCATGTGGAAGCTGTGAAATGGCTCATGGTCTTATTGGTCTTATTAATTTGTGTGTGTTCCAAGCAAAATATTCATAAAGAATGGCTACTTTAATTTTAATATAATAATTTAATATTTGGTGAAATCCATGACATTCAATGCAATTGTCTGTCTAGGCTCGCTATGCATAAGGGTGAACAGGATCAAGAGAAGGAGTATGTGAATAAGCCAAGTGAATCAGTAATCATTGCAAGCATTGGTTTAGCACTCCAGAAAAGAACTGGTCCTTGGCATCAGAAAACGTCTTATATCCCCATATTATGGCTTATTTCATGAGGGGAGCAAACAAGTTCCTCATAAGTTAGCTGCCCTTTAAGTTCATAGCTGAAGTCTGTAAACAAGAGATGTCATATGGAGTCACTGGTAACAGATAAGAATCAATCAGTTATCACAATCCACAGTTAGCTGTTCAGCACTTACACACTCTGAGACTGTTGAGAAGCTCAGTTAGATACGCTACAATGCATTTCTTGGAGTTGGAGGAAACATGCACTCTTTTAGACCTACAGGTAGGGTATAGCCTTATTAGAGTTCTACATAATAATTAAGATTACTAGCTGTATAAAGAATTGTCAAGACCAGCATGATAAATATGTGTATAGCAGAACATGTGCTGTAAAGAGAAAATTAAATGAAGAGAGAAAAATCACTTACATTTATGCATAGGTTTTATAATCTGATAACAAAAAAGAGAAAAGAAAATGTTAAAAAAATGTATTTCAGCCCTTACTGTTACTATTTATATGAATTATCACATATTTTTATAATCTGAAAACATTTTTATACTGAAATTATTTTTGTTTCCACTTTTGATGACACAGATCTCCTATATTATGCAGGTGATATGAATTTAAGCAATCTAAATAATATGAATTAAATATTTGTGTTTATCCACGTAGTCCACACTCTCACTGTAAATGCATACATGTTCAATGCAGATGACTGCTGCTTCAATATTTTACATATAAAATGAGTAATATGTATATAGAACACACAAGAACATCTGAAAAATAATGTGATCTATTGCCCGGTTTGTTGTAATAAAACTGTGGTGCATTGGTATACAGCGATATTCTGAGAAGTGAAAACAACAGGAAAATGAAAGAAAACAAGTAGGGCAAACAGGGCATTTGTTGCTGCAATAATGCTACTGCTCTTAAAACATTATCTTAAACACACTGGATTATAAAATATTAAACACAGATGCAGCAAGTTTCTGTCATTTTAAATCATTGGTCTAACAGCAAAGCATGGTGGTGGCCTTTCATTTTTATAGATTGTAGTCATCTGCTTTCTGAGCTGTGTTTATCTGGAATGACAGGCTTCAGATTTTTTTTCTATAGCCCTATTCGGTAATGGTACTCTTACAATGCAGAAGCATTTTCTATTGTACATGTAGTATTCACTTTACCTCAGAGGAACCTTTAATCTGCCACAGCTCTTCAAAAGAAATGATGCCCTACTGAGCAGTATATGCTTGCCTTTAAAACAGTATTGTATAATGCATTCTGAATTCTGACAGATGAAATACAAAATGCTAATCCTTTGATATTGATGAGGAGAATGACATGAGTGAAGCCTACACCTAGCTGCAGTAATATAATATGCAGCATTATTTTCTACATATTTATCATTCTATGCACCTCTAATTAAAACTCCATGCAGATGAAATTATAAGCCAGAATTACTCGAAAGTGCTGCTATCACAAAGCACTAATAGCATTCCGTCTAAAATATGGCCTGACTGATTCCAACAATGTTCATCTGCTACTCCAAAGCATTATTCCACAGGTTATGACTACATCAAACATAAGCAAATCACTGTTGTGACATCTCTTCAAAACAAGTGGAACCTCTCTATTTATGTGTGTAACAGCCAGGCACGATAGAAAACAGATAAATTCAATCTTAAGTATGTGTTGAGCAGTGTCTTTAGGATGTAACACAATTTAATTGAAATGAAACCATTTTACTTGCATTATTTTGTCATATATCAATCACTACTTGCAAACATTTATATTCCTGATGACTTGACTGTCAGAATAATTCATTTCTTACATTTTTCCTGTTCTGTGGTAGTTGTCCTGTGTTATACATCAGTTCTTATATTTCCTTTAGTGTCAGAATCCTAATTCATGTTTTGGAAAATAAATGTACGCTTTTGATACATGGTGATACCAAGCATCCCGTTAAAAAGAAATGCCCCATTTTTGAAGATATATAAGATTTGTGGATACAGCGTAGCACTTGTTTATCATATAAGTTGCTGTTTTACATGGCTTCAGCACGCAATCGTGGGGATAAAATCCTATACGTATCAGTAGCTTGCACAAAAAAAAGTTGAATGGTCTAATGTCAAAAGCTTTTGCCCATAGGAAATCATTGTCAGTGTGATTTCTAATAGCATGACAGCAATTATTCACTTTCTAGGGAGATTTCTCTTTTCTTCGAGTAAGTGCAACAATGCAGTTGACATATATATGTTTGGTCAGATAGTGCAGGATGGCTTGCCCCCCATGCAAAAAAGAAGAAAAAGGAAGTTTTCCCACCATTTTGATTTTTAGGTATTTGTTTTTCCCTGTTGAATCATTATCTTTCAGGAAGGTCAGTTCATAGTGCAATCATGTCACATAAATATTCACATGCAGAGGTGCTTTAAGAAAAGAATTGCAATTCAATTTTATATAAAAGGGAAAAAAACTTACATAATGGTACATGTATCATTTGTCTGTTTATTTATTTAAATGTAAGGTAAGAAAACAGTTCAGAAAGACTCTTTTCATCTATGAAATGGCCAGAGGCACAAAAAGTCTATAAGAACCAGTTTCACTCAGCTCACTAGTGTGTTCCTTTCAAAAGATGGACATAAAAGCAAATAAATCAGCAATAAAATTAATATGTTGGCTATGTTGTTACGCGAGTATTTCATGTGGTTTTATTTTATCAGTCAAGGCGCAGCCTATAAGATGAAAACAGCTAGCATTATATGTTCTAGTCATTCTCATGGAGGACACAATTTAATTTTCTTATCTTAGCAGACTTTCCCAGAAGAGTAAGTAGAAAATTAATATTTTATTTATTAATTTATTTTCTATTGCATTTTATATTTGTTTACCAGGAAAGTCCAACTGAGCCAAAAATGTCCTATTTTCAGTGAAGGCCCTGGGATAAAAGCTCTGTTAACAAAAATATATATTTTTTTATCAATAATAATACATAGCAGCATAGTTGAGGTGAAATTAAGCAATACATATTATAAACAATTTTAGCATGAGTAGTACATAATACAAAATAGGAAGCATAGGTGAGGTGAAATTAAGCAATGCATATTTTAAAAAGAATGGTACAAATGAACCCCAGGATTCAATAAAATCCATATAAGTTCTGTGTACAGTCTACATGGAATGTACCCATGTACACAGCCACGGTTGACCCTTAGCAGTGCACCATGCATATTAATCATGGCGTGCTACTGGGGGATATCATAGTAACTGGGATATTAAATCTGTGTAGACAGTAGTGTAGAGGCTGTCCCGTGGCTGTGAATTGTCCCAGGAATTCCTGAACAGATGCTATGTACAGGATAAGAATCCCTGTAATGTACCCTGCTAGTGTAGAAATATGTATGATGTTTAATATTTTTGTCTTATTTTTGTATTTTTTTATTATTTTTTAATGCCCATTTGTGTGGCACAGCGCTGAATGCAGCAGTGCTGAGCTGTGCTTCCACATACACAGCTGACACCTGACAGCCATCTAAAAACAGAAACTGGATATAATTAATTATGTGTTTTTGTCTACCTTTATTTTATTTTTTTGAATGGCCGTTTGCACGGCGAGGTGTGGTGCTTAGCAATGTTAACAGGTAGCTTAGTAGTATATGTGAAAGCATGCTGGTTTTCTTACTATCCAAGTAATGTCATGGCCTAAACTATTGGAGGTCCTGAGTTTGAGTCCCCACATTCATACCTCTTTACATTTATTGCTGTGGAAATGTGTGAGGAGACTTAAAGGGTGGTTTAGTTTAAAATCAAAATTGTTACATTTGGAAAAGATGCATGGTGCTAAGCACTGCTTAAACATGGTCAATGGCTACTTCTGTTTGCACATTGCTAAGCTTCGCTAAACACGGTTGTGCAAGTTTCCGCAATGCTCAGCTCCACTAAGTTGGTTTGTGCGATGTTAAGCAATGAGGCACTTTTTTGAATGTTACAGTATGACATGTAAGGGTGGGAAAACAGCATATATTAAGACCAATAGGCAGGAATTATGCAGCACTCATTGCAGTCTTATTAACCTGTTGATATGCTTATTGGTGTTGGTGAAGGAGCACGCTTTTGGGTGCAGAGGTGGGGTGTGCAGGAGTCCAGAGTGTTTGTTGGACTAATTGGTCTGAATCTATGAACCCCAGCTGTTGCAGGGTGATTACCAGGACTCAGAATGTAAGTCTGCAGCCTGAAATCAGTTGGCCAGGGATCTTACCAGTGCTACTGGTATCCCCCGCATTGGTAAGCATGTTATCATTACTATGATGACCTGAAGCAAATGAAGTGGGGAAACCTGGGCATCTGGGTCCAACAGGCTAGGGCTGTGCAGACCCCACAGATATGTAAGTATGTTTGTTACAACTTTACTAAAATACAAGCGGAATCTGTGCAAAACTGGTATGCATAATGATGTGTTTCTGTTCCAACAGCTGCAGTTGAATGGGCTCACAATGTCCAGTCTCATGCCTGATGCCTGGCCAGGATGCGCCATGAGTGTGGTAAGTAAGGATATTTTCTAATAACTGTAGTGCAATAAACAATACCAATAACAATAAGGTTTAAAGCAGGATTATGATTTGATAACTAATGTGTGCAAATAACTTCAGTAGGGCTGCATCCATTGCATTTGTGTTCTAATGTCACTGCAGTCAGCTGTAAAACTGAATTAAATAAAGAATGAAAAAGTAATTGCCTGATAAATGTACTGCACAACCCACAGTATGATTGTGGGCTGTCTTTAAGCCACTGTTAGTCAAATAATGCTTTGTATTCCTCCCACTCCAGGAACAAAGTATATGGGTGAGGTAGCCCACATTCTGGGCAGATATCATGTGTATACTTCACAGATTCTAAGGAGCAATGACAATAAAGTGTAAAGCAGGACTGTGGTTGAGAAGTAATGTGTTCAAATAACATGTATTCATTGCATGTGTGTTCTAATGTCACTGCAGTCAACTGTAAAAGTGAAATAAATAAAGAAAGCAAAAGTAATTGCTTGATAAATGTATTGCACAACCCACAGTATGGTTCAAGGTTGTCTTTAGGCCACTTTCAGTCACATAATGTTCTCGATTCCCCCACTCCAGGAATAAAGTATATGGGCAAGGTAGACCATGTTCTGTGCAGATATCATAGGTTCATATCTTCATAGGTTCATAAGTGTGTACTAGGCTAATGGCCCTGGGGCCTTTACAAGCCTAGCCATAGGATTACCCCGGCATTGTGCCACCTGACCTTAGTTCCCAGTACCTCTGTTGAGTAGAGCCACTAGAGTTATCCTCGGGGTGAATTTTCTATTTCCCATCAACTCATCAAGATTTCTCTTGAAGAGGACCAGTGAGGTGCTCTGCTTGACATGTATGGGAAGTCTATTCCATAGCATGGGCAGTCTCTGGGTTATGAACCTGTCCCTCCAGCATGTTCTGTTGATTGTTGTAATGAGGTTGAGGCCTCTGGACCATGTGGTGCAGAGGGATTGGGATTTCTTTAGAAGTAGCATTTCTAACAGAGCTGGGTCAGACATGGCTTTATAAGTCAAGCAGAGATCATCTCGAAGTAGGCGATATGAGACAGAGAATAGTTGGAGTTTTTTTTAGTCTGTCCATATAAGACAAACATTTAAGGCCTAGGATCCTATTTACGAGGTACTTTCATGGCCTCTCCAGTTGTTGTAGGTATTTAGTGAGGTACATGCCAAATGGGGCATTGTACTCAATGATTGGCCTAATGAAGGAAGAGTAGGAGACAATGACCTCTTTCTTCCTGGATGAAAAACCCTTAGTAATGAGATGTGACACATAGAATGACTTTCTGACCACAGTGGCAATGTGGTGGTCAAAAGAGAGGTTGATGTCAACCTGTGTTCCCAGATCTCTTATAAGGACTTCTCTGTTCAGTGGACTACCATCGATGTGGTAATTCATGGGAACCAGGTTTTTCCCAAAGAGGATGATGACATTTTTTGGCATTGCGCTTAAGGCCATGGTTCTGACACCAGTCATTGGTCTCAGTGAGGCCTTTCTGTAGGATGTCAACGTCACTCAGGGAATTAATAATAGCTCCCAAATTGCAATCGTCTGTGAACTTTGTCAGCCAGAGTCCCTTTGTGTTGGCCTGGAATTCAGAGAAGTATATACCAAATAGGAGAGGACCCAGGACCAAACCCTGTGGGACTCCACTCATGACTGGTCAGCAGTCTGACTTGGAGTCAGCTACTTTCACACTGTGGGTTCTGTCTGTGAGCCAGTTTACAACCCACCTAGTGATATATGGGTTGATGCCTAGCATAGTGAGTTTTTCTCTGATTCCTGAGTGGGGAATGGTATGAAAGGCCTTGGCCAAATCGAGGTAGACTGTATGAACCACCTTGCCTTCATCCACAGCTCTGGTGACTGACTCAAAGAAGTTGTCCAAGTTGAGTAGGCATTATCTACCCTTCACAGACCCAAACTGTGTGGGATCCAGAGTTTGGAGAGTCCCTATATCCTTGTTTATTAGGTCCATGATGATGCGTCCCATAGCTTTGCATATCAGAAGCATCAGGCTAATTGGGTGATAGTTCCCAGGGTCTGTTGTCGCTCCTCCTTTGTGGAGAGGGATGACTGTAGCAGTGCACCATTCAGTAGGGACAAAGCCTGAGGTGAGGTTGTGATTAAACAGGGTACACATGTGAAGTGCCAGTTCACTCTGTAGCTCATGTAGAACACAGCCAGGGATATTGCCAGGTCCCATAGAAGCTGTATTCTTGGCCTTGGACAGTGCTGTTTTAACCTATACAGCAGTAATACTGGGTGCCTGGCAATATACTGGTATTGTAACTGGTCCCTTGAGGAGGGGAGGAGAGGGATAAAGTTTGCACTGAATCTGTCAGCCAGTATATTGACAATATCTGTTGGCTGGGTATAGGAGGTACTATTGTGCAGTAGCTCAGAACAAATCTGGGTATTGTGGTGGAGATTCTTTACATAACTATAGAAGGCCTTGTGGTTGTCTTTACTATCTTCTGCAATTCTGTTTTTATAGCTAGCTTTAGAGGATTTGATGAGGGATCTCAACTTTTTGTTGAGGCTGATAAGGGAGTTTTTCCAGTCTTGTGACTTCACCTTATTCTGCATCAGTTTTCTCCTTTTGTTGTAGAGTTTGTTCATGGCAGGGGACCACCAGACTGGCTTTCTTTTTTTTTGGAGGATAGCGTCTTGGTTCTATTGGGTATGACGAGATCCATGCATTTGTGTATGTGCTCATACAGTGCATTGGTGTATGATTCGACGGTAATACAACTGATCCCCATTTGCATGGGTGACATGAAGTTAGCCACCTCTGTTTTTAGGAGCCCAAAGTTAGTTTTGGAGAAGTTTTTCATGGTGGATACCTTTGCAGAGGTGTGGGGGGGTGGGTGGGATGTGGATTTCCAAGGTGATTAGTTTGTGATTGAATCTAACCAGGGAGGAGTTGACTACTGGTGAAAAGCAATGGTTGCCCATGTTAGTAATGACCAGGTCACAGATGCTGCTACCTCTAGTGGGGGTAAGAATGAGCTGGTCTAGGGCATTGGAATTAATGAATTCCAGGAAACGTTGGGCAAGTGTATTGGTACATGAGTAGTTTTCCCAGTCAGTGGATAGGTAGTTGAAGTTGCCCAGTATGAAAGTGTTAGGTTGGACCCTAATATTCTCCAGGGTGCTTAGGAACGTGGCGTATGAGTCTTGGGACATGGTTGGGGATCTATAGCAGGCTACGACCTGAATTGCTGTCTTACCCAATGTTAGCTACACCTGAAGTATCTCAGATGCGTTATGTTGGGCTACCAGTCGGGAGATGTGTGCATCCTTTAAGCATATGGAAACACCACTGCCTTTGGAGCTTCGGTCCAAGTTCTGGTGCCAAAGGTGTCGAATGAGTTATAGCCTGGTAGTACAGGGGGGCTTTCCGCTACCTTGAACCAGGTCTCTGTTATGGCACAAATGTCAATGTTCTCCATTTTAAGGAGTGCTTTAAATGACTGCATTTTGAGATTTAGACATCTAGCATTGAGCAGCATGAACCTCAGATTGCATTTGTTTGTAGCTGTTATGGTGGTAATTTGGTCTTTGGAACATGACCTAAAAAAGGCACTATATGGGATGGCAAGAACCTTGGCCAGTATCCAGAAGCCCAGGGGTGACAGATGCAAGCCATCTCTAGCAAAGCATCGAGGTCTGTCAATCATGTCATCCCAGGCAGACAGATACTGGATCCCCTTAGAATGACAACAGAAACTTAGCCAATTGTTGAAATCAATCATTTTCTGCTTATAATGTGGTATAATTCTGGGTGATGGTAGGATGCTGCTCAGGGCTAGAGTCATACCCACCTGGGCTACATAATCCAAGAGTTCCTCCATGTCTCTTTTCATGTAGTCCAGAGAGGTACATCTCAGGTCATTCACACCAACATGTACAATGACAGATTTTTTTGTACCTGTTGTTGAGGGACCTGAGTGCATGCGTTATGTAGCAGATCCTGGCACCTGACAGGCAGCTGACTGTTACTTTCTCCTAATTCTGCCTAGTGAGTGGGACATCAGCGTGTCTCACCATACCTCTCAACCTCTAAGTGCAAGAAATCTGGACAAAGCTAGAATGAATGGGGGTCAAAGGCTCAAAAATAGGGACAGAGTTTAAATATTGCTCCTATAAACTTAGAACATTGTTACAATAACACATTTTGTATAATTATGCATTTACTGAAGGATATAAAGCCAGAAATTGAAATGTCTGTCATTATTTAGTAACTTCAATCCTCAATGATTTGCCAAAAAACACAAATTTTATGAGGAACAGATCAAAAATAAGAGGCATCAATCTGGACACTCTGCAAAAATCTGTACAGTTGAGAGGTATGTGGCTCACTATCGAGTCACCTATGACTAGTGTTTTGGGCATCCTGTTTTGCCTTAGGGGCTTTGATTGAGTGGCACACTGTTTAGGAGAGTTATGTGTTTCATGATTAGTGTTGTGGTGGTTGGGTGCATTTCTGTCTTGGAGGTCCCTGTTGTTTGGGTAGATTTTTATTGAGAGCCTCCACAAAGGTGGGTGTGCAGTTTGTGTTTTTATGTGAAGGCAGTGCTGGTGTGTGTTCTAGAGGGCTGTGTGTTCCATGTGGGTGTGGTACAAGTGTTGATCTTCTCCTCTTGACCACTAATTCCGGCCTTGGCGGAGAGTGCATGGCTTCCAATTTGGCTATATAAGTGCATCTCATGCAAGTCTGAGTGTTGGGAGGTAAGATGAGAGGGTTGTCAGTGTACATGAGGCAGTTGCTATATTGCCTCAGGATGCCCAAGTTCACCAGGTTAATAGGAGAAAGCACAGGGAACTGACATTTAGACATACCTGGAGTGGTGGACATTAATAATAAGTACTGGAGCAGTTTCCTTGTAGAATGTTTATTGCTAGTAGCACTTTTGCATGCTACAATAACTGCTACAAGAAGTCTGGTAAAGTGCTAGACTAAGTAAAAGTGCAGGAGAGAACTAGTAGATCTAATGGAAAAATTGAAGAGCATACTTTGGCACTGCTCAGAAGCTTACAAACAGTCCTGGATACTGCAAATCTGTATCTGGACTAGACTGGTTACAGGAAAGCCTGGAAAAAAGCGCAAATGTGGGATTTTAAACCAGAAAGTTGAAAGAGATGGAAAAAACTGCCCAAACGGCCAGTATACTACAGTTTCTGGACCAGAAACCACTTCTCTTGTGGCAGATAGGCTACATAGTGCTTACCACTCCCACTGAAAAGCTAAAAGGCTTCCTTCCAACACAGAAAGGCTTGGGGGTTCAGAAGCTTACATACAGTCTTGGATACAGCAAATATGCATCTGCACTAGACTAGTTGCATGAAAGGCAGGAAACAAGTTTAGAATTTAGATTTTTTTTTTACAGAAAAGCAGCTAAAACAGCACTAAAAACAATTCAAGTGCAGTGCAGTGCAAGCTAGCACACTTGAGTTTGTAGCAGTATTAAAGCCCATACAGTTTAAATAAATGTAATTTATTCAAAATGTATTCTGAACTGAATTTGATTACTGTTTTATTCAACTCTGAACAGTTATAAAGTGCCAAAAAATATACTTATCAGCTGAGAAGCATGCTCAGTCAAAACACAGGGAGATTCTGGCAAAGTTTTTTTTTTAAGTAAAGTGGAAAGGGAGAAAGGGGAGCAGAAGATAATTCAAGGTTAAGAAACTAAGTGGGTTGGCCTTCTCAAATGTTCTCTCTTTATTAGGTAGAATGAGCTAATGACAGTAGACTGGGAGGAGTGTCCCAGATCAAATTTACAGTAGGGGCAGGCAACTGCAAAACCACCAAGTTTAAGAACAGGATACCCATAGGGAGGGTGGATGGGAAACTAGAACAAACAATCACAAACCGATGTTTAACAAAAGGAGAAAATTCCATTTAATACCTCACACACAGTGAGACCAGCTGGAAAAGATTTACAAATAGTGTGACAGTAAAAACCTTATTTATCAGGTCCTGTGAGGCTAATAATTTTAGTACAACTGTGCAGATTAGTTTATAGCTATAAAATACAGCAAAAAGTAAACAGTAGACAATAAAAGTGCTATAAATATCTGTAATAAGAAATAAATAGTAAAAATAAGCAAAAAAACAGGATACTTAATGTTATATATCACAGATCAGAGTTTTGCTCAGTGCCCTTCCTCCGATTAGCTCTGTGTGAAATGGCAGAAACACTCACAAGGTAACGTCTTAAGTAACAGAAAGTTGAAACCTGAAACAACTTTAAAAAAATCTCAAAAGAACCAATGAGGTGCTTACTCCAAGCTGCAGTCCAGTTAACCCCAATCAGCCAATGACCATAAACACTACACTCTCACTGAAATGCAAAATGGCTTTTGCTAAACTAAGATAGCATAAAACATGTGCTAAGACACACAGCCTCTGCAAACAAGCAACTAGGCCCAGAACACAAGCCTGAATATGGATAATGCTACAGATACTTCCTACACTACTTAGGCAGAAAAACACTACAGGAATGTTTATCACAGCAAAAAAACAGCAGTGAGCCTTTAAATTAAAGTTTTAAACAGATAAAGGAGCAAGACGACTCTAGAGAATGCTTTTAACTGCAGACAAATCAGTTATATGATACACTCCTTGGCAGGAAATCAGAACAAACAAACACAAACAGATGTTTAACAAATGGAGAAAATTTCCAGTTAATACCTCACACACAGTGAAACTAGCTGGAAGAGATTTACAAACAGTGTGACAGTAAAAACCTTATTTATCAGGCCCTGTGAGGCAGACAATTTTAGTACAACCATGCAGATTAGTTTATAGCTATACAACACAGTAAAAAGTATGCAGCAGACAATTAAAGTGCTATAAATATCTTTAATAAGCAATAACTAGTAAAAATAAGCAAAAAGCAGGATGCTTAATGTTATATATTGCAGATCAGAGTTTTGCTCTGTGCCCTTCGTCTGATTAGCTCTGTTTGAAATGTGTTTACGTCACAGATTATAAGGAGCAATAACAATAAAGTGCAAAGCAGCATTGTGGTTTCATAAGTAATCTGTTCACATAACTACAGTAGGGCTGTATTCATTGCATGTCTGTTCTAATGTCATTGCAGTCAATTGTTACATTATGTGCACATGTCCCCTGGAGTCACAGCTTTTGGGTTCTATTCCCATGCCTGCCAACTAAGACATGACTGATGTTTAGCCTACTGAATGTACACAAACATACCTCTCAAATGTCATGATTTTTTGTATTGTAATGACAACTGCCCAATCTGTCTGGTCCTTGATTAGCAGATAAATGATTAACTGGAATGCAATGTACTTGCAAATCCATTTACAGAGCACCTTGGTAGTTATGGACATGCACATTATGTGAAACAGTTCCATGTAGTTGTGTACATACATTTGTTAGTGCTTGGCACATACTGTCCTATGCTAATAGGTTGAGAGGTCTGTACATGCTACATCATCTATAGAAGAATTTGAGTCACTGTACTCACAACTGGCACTGTACACCTATAGCATATGTATTAGCAGCCTGTTTATTAATATCATCTGCAACTTCACTAATGGTATGTTTTTTCTTTCTACCCACCCCTTATCCTCTTTAATTTAGTAATGTTATTTATTATTATGATTTAATAGTAATATATTTTTTAAACTAACTGTTATGCTGGCCTTATGGGTTACCTCATACTGGTTTTCTGTTAACATACTTACTGTTATGTTATTTATTGTTTTGTTCCACATAATATACCTTAATATATATTTGGCGTAATCAGTATTAAGTTCCATTATGTTAATACTAACATTGGTTTGTTTATTACTAAGTGTAACTTATTTTTATATCTAATTTACAACAGAGAGACAAGGTAGGCTGGTTCCTGGTGATCCACCTACCTTGGCTTTTCCAACTGTGGTACCGGGGCCTAGCACATCTGGACCACTGCCTGATGGTACCCCCTCTGCTGCCCCTGCACTACCTGAAACATTAGGTAGTTCTTCTCCACAGGCCGGGCTGGGAGCAGTGGTGGAGGGGTGTTGTTACCCATGACAAACTGCTAGGCAAGTGCACCAGATTGTGTTCCATGGTTTTGGAAAGTGCCTGCGCTGGATGGAGGGCATGCTCACCACTCTGGTGGGGCAGCCTCACCCCGGAGCCCAGCCTCCACCAGTGCCAGCAGAGAACAGTGAAGAAGCAGTTCTGACAGTCCCATGGGTGGGGACTTGAGACGTGTTACTACCTTGTGGCAGCATCTGAGACTGGGATTCCACAACACCCTCCCCATCCAAGGTGTTCAACCCCCTCTTGTGTCACACTCCACCCCTGTCTGCTTTCTTGTCTGTCTTGTGTTAGTGCAAAAGCTTCCTCACCTTCCCAACTTACCTCCCCCACACTTACCTATGTCGCATCCCCAACATTCCACTCTCACCTTAAAAAAAAAATGGGCACCTGTCCCAAAAAATATATATTGTCCCATACATAGATCTCCGTTTTGCACATTTGTCAACTGGACACATGTAATTTGGTCCAACTGGCTTAACAACACAGTTATGTTGTCCTCACCCCTCTCTCTTGGGGGTAGCAATCAAAATTCATCTACGAATTTTGTCAAAGTGCACAGTTGTTGCTGTACAAGGAATGGATAGCTATAGTTCTTTCCTACAGCATTCCAGCACATGCCTACCTGCCTTTCTCTATGTTTTTCCCTCTACTTGCACCACATTTCACCGCTATCCCATCTCCCCATTTTTGGTTTCTATAAAGATTGTTTGTGCATCATTGCATTTTATAATGATATCACAGATTAGCACAGCTGCACAACTAACATACACATATGGATGTCAGGCTAGTAACAAGGACTGCCAGTACATACATTCCAAATGACTACCATAATGTAACACATGGACTGGCAGTTGCTCAAATGGTAGACATAATGGTATATGTATCCTTAATGTTGCTCAAGGACACAACAAACATGTTACCTAGTACTCTGTTAGTGATAGTGTTGTCTAACATACTTACCTTATAAAGACATAGGGAATTTGCAGACTTTGGATCCATCCCAGTTTGGCTTTGTCAAAGGCAGATCATGCCTTCTAAACTTGGTTGACTTTTTCGAAACAGTCACCAAAGCCATTGATGAAGAAGGCAGTCCACACCGCCTCGATCTGGCGGCCGACCTTTGATACAATACCCCTTTCGTATCATTGAAAAAACTCATCAGCTTAAATAAAACAACCCACATCACAAGAAAGATTGAAAACTGGCTTGAGTGGTACAGAACCCACAGGGTCCATGTTGCTGGGGCTTGTCAGTCAGACTCAAAGCCTGTCACAATACCAAAGGGGGCTGAGTCAGTCCTGGACTTTTTTTGTTGGCATCTACTTTTCGGTAAGCAAACACAGGAGGGTTATGGCTGACAAAGTTTGCAGAGATGACTGCACTGAAAACCATAGAGAAAGAACATCTGACACAGATATCCTTCAGAAGGGTCTCACAGAAAGCGGATAGAAACGCCCTAAAGTTAAATGCCAAAAATGCATAGTCATCTCTTCGGGAAAAAAACAACCTACCTAGCTACCAAATAATAGGCAATCCACTGGAAGAAGAAGAAGTTATTAGGGGGACCCAGGTTGATAGTAGTCTTGATAGTGTGCACGTAGCCCATGTGCTAAAGAGTAGCCTTTCTACATTGCCCACCTTATCATGAAGGGATTCATCTAGATCAAGGGATCAAGGGAGGTCATAACTATCTCATACTCATCATCATCACTCATCATGATTGAGTACGATGACCCCATCACACGCAATGTATCTGACCGACACTTGCACCACTGGAAGGCCACAAAAGTTCCTCACCAAAAGGATAAAGGGTCTCAAAAATCTGTCCTATGCTGCCCGACTGAAATTGCTCAGAACTCTTCACACAGAACATCCTTTCAGCAAGAGGCAAGGCCTGCCCAAACATACATGCCTTCAAACCAAAGATGACTATATTCACAGAAAAAAAAAAAGATATCTCTTGCCACACTATGCGGAGACTTAAACTGACACGCTATTATTAGGACGGATTGGACTGAGGATTCATCACCCAAAGACTCCTGATAATGTGGAAGTATATGTGTATATGTGAAGCAGAGCAAATGTTGAATAGAGAAATCTTAGAGAACTCCCCCAGAATGGATTTGACAGGTATCTAGATATACGCAGGCATATCAGCAGCATAACAGCAAAATAAAATAGCAAAATAATCAGTATAGTTCATTTCCCTAAGTAAAAGGCGGTGGAATAAGGCTAGGCTAACTAAAAGCCTAAATGCCCTCGGACCAAGTATGAACTAGATGAACCTATGAACCTATGAACATGCCTTAATTTGTAGTGGAATGGGTATCCTCATCATGGCTCTGCATCTGCAAGGCTGACACAGTTCCCATAGTTACTCTTACAGCTTGTTTTCTTCTAAAGTGTTCACACCCTCTGCCTATCCCTATTACCTGCAGTAGCAGCTGCAACCTGTAGCACACACATCTGTAAGCAACATTTGCTGCTACAGACATACCCTCTGAATGATGTATTATCTTGACCCCAGTAATGTTCAGCACAACATACCAGAAAGGGCTTCTAATCTACATGAAGGCCTTATATCTTGTACAGTAGTTACATGATATTGACTGATGATAGTGAAAATCAGTGATGTTGGCTGCAATTAGCATTTCAGAACCAAAGATTGATTAAGAGCCGATCACCTGCTATAGAGAAACATGGTAAAAAGGCAAACAGCTGCTAGGGGAACAAGTCAGTATGAGACTTTCTTCACATAGTAAACACATTGCCAAAAGTTTGATATATCTGCACATATCAACAGAGGAGTATTGTACTCCATCAGGTATGTAACATTTTTTGTTTACAACATGATGCATATGTGTAACTATACCTTGGGGGAATGGGGATTACAGCATTAAGCCTTTTTTAGAACTGTAATGATGACATGTCATTGATATCCAGATTTGTTACACATACAGAGGACATAGAATACATCAAGGGTGGAATGTTTTTTGTCAATGTTGCAAACTGGTCTTATGGGAATGTCCCTTTATAATGGTTGAAATAGCATACTGCTATTTGTTTGGCACTGTTGTTTTGACATATTATCAAGGGGGTTGCCTCTAGGGGACACCCTACAATGGACTCCTGTGTTGGGTGTGTGATCATACAGCAGTATCTGTCATGGCACAAATGGGAATAGCTGACTATTGCTAATATCTTAGTTGTATCCACATGCTTAGTATGTTTGCACACTGTGGAATATGACATGTTTGATCAAGCAGTAGATACTGCAAGCCATTCTGTTCTTGCTGTATCTCTACATAGTGTACTTCCACATATGTGATCCTGACATGTGTTCCCATTTTGTTGTCTTTCAGGAAACATGTATTGCAGATGCCATGCCTCTTTTATGGATGCTGAGAACGACATAATCATGGAAAGCCTCCATCAACACCATGAACTCCTACTGTCCAGGGGAGGGAAAACAGTACAGTGGACAGCACTGTGGGCTGACCTTGTCCGTGATATTAATGCCATAGGTCACCAGAGCAGGACATGTGAGCAAGTTCAACACTGTGCGACAGATATGAATAATGCTGCACACAGAAGAACAGCAGATGTGGCAAAGGATCGTGGTGTCACTGGCGGAGGGCCTGCAGCTGAACAACCACTCTCAGGCAATGAGGAATTCCTGGTGAACCTAGGAACACATGACACCTTCCAGGCATCTGTCACACTGTATATCATGAATGTGGATGGCAGAGGTGCGTCCAGGTAGGCTTAGTTTGATCAGCATTGGAATACTGTAGCATTCACTGTGTCAGGGTGTACATACTTTGTATGTGGGTGCCAGGTGTTTGTTCTTTGGGGGGGTTAACTGCAGTTTGACTCTCATGCTCAGATTTTGACCAACATAATTAACAAAGTAGCTACTGTAAATATGAGATATATGGACACATTACCCTGTTATAGTGCAACATGCAGTGGTGTTTACATTACCTCTCCCTCATCTTTTCAGAGGTCCCTCATGGCTGTGGTCCTGCTCCTGCTCCTGCTAAGCACAACACTGTTTTCTTACAGATGTAGATTTACTCCACTATATTCCCTAAAGTGTCATCCCAGGCCTGCTGGCTGGATTGCTATATTGTCAGCATGGTTGCCAACTGCACAAATATTTTCTGACTGTACACACTTTAGCATCATGCCTATGTCTTGTAGGTGTGACCACACTGATAGATGTAACAGTATTGTCAGGACATTACAGATTGCCATGTGTGTCAACTGTGCAGAGTCTTCACAAATGTCAGCAGTGTGTCTCATTGTTGCTGATGAGATTGCTATGTGAAGAGCTTTTATTTACAAGTAACTCCAAATGTTTGTGGGAAAAGTAATGTCCTCATGAGGTTGGGGATTAAACAGGTCTGTAATAGTGACAACTGTATACAGCTTTACATATATTGCAACATAGTACTGCAGAGCATAGTAGTGCAAGTATTAATGCACTGATTTTTCCTTTTTTATCACAGGTGACTGGGGAGGTTGGCCTCTGTCCCTTAGACAACCTAATGTCAGTGTCTGTTCAAACTCTGATGATGATGGTGGTCAAAGTGAGGCACAGGTGTGGGTTTCAGGGGTTGAATCTGTCCCAGAGGTTTACATCCCTCTTCTGCCCTCATAACCACCACACATGGTCAGTATGCCTATACATACCCAGTCCTCAGAGGCCACATATATTGCACTGTTAGAGGGTGGGGACATTGAACAGGAAAGTGTGGTAACTATGGCTCCAGTGAGTGTAGACACTGGCCATAGCCAGAGATCCGGTGAAGTTCCACACAGGTGGATTGATAGGGGTGCTCGTAAGAGGCCAGCTGTCCTTCCAGTACCTGTTGCAGGTGTCTCATCATGGGGAACTCGGTGTATGTTTTGGGCCACCATGGAGGTACAGGCATGTTCCGAAAGGAAATTCAGACAAATGCTCAGGGTTATGGATGCAGCACAGTCAGACATCTGAGACTGCCTTCACCACACTGGTGATAGCCTGGATTGGTTCACTGATGCAGTGAAAGGAAGGTGGTCTGAGACAGATCGCAGAACATCTGTCTTGGAATGCACATTGTCTGTGATGGAACATCTGGTTGCAGTTAAGCATCGAACTCGTGGATGTAGATTACCAGCTCCAACTGCTGAGAGTCCACAAGGCCATGCACAATATCACTCCCATATTGACAGTACATCCAGAGGTCCAGGACTCATGGTCCTGGGTATTCATGTGGAGGACACAGTCCCAGCAGACAGCAGTCACTGTCAGGTACTTGCACCACTTCTGACCTTGGGCATGGAGGTGCCAGTGCAACTGCTTGCAGACCCAGTTCCCATGTTTGGGGATGGAGACAGTGAACTGTTAGCTCTAATACGCATGGTTCAAACCTGTCCAGCATAAACACATGTAGGGCTAGAACTGAGCTTGACTGTGTTCCCACACATGTGCACACTACACTACACTGTCAAGTTCAGGTCACCTACAGAGACACACAGCACATTTCCATGGTCCATCTTGCCTGCTTCCCTTCCTGCCTCATACACATGCTTTCAACCTGTTGGGTCAGCCTTGGTCTCCTGCACCTCCACACAACACCGTGTGTAAGTGATGATACCTGTGCCACATCCCTGTCATAGATGAAGGGAAATGAAGCCACATGTCTGATGCATAGGGTGACCATATCAATTAATATGTAATTGTGTAATGCTGTGTGGCTTTGCCATGCCACTTGTACTGGTCACTGGCAGATACTGTATGCTGACATTTGTAATGAGTAAGCCACATAAATTTGTGTACCTTATGTTGTATGATGTTGTAATGGCTGTATACTTACACAATGAAAGGTGTGTCATGGACCTATTTATGGTTCAGTTTCAGGAGTTTGAAGGGGATAGCTATGGACACAGTGGCAATAAAACTATAGAGGTCACAGCACAGGATGGAATGCCAGCACAGAGGAAATATATTTTCAGCAAAGTACAGCACTATAGGTGCATGGCCCCATATGTTCATATGTTTATAGCAGACTAACAAGGACAATGGCATCATTCAGCCTACTCATGAATCCCTAATATAAGAAAAGGTCTGATCCCCCTGATAAGTGTCACTAGGTTTTCAGAAGCTAACACATCTGCAAGCTGTGGTGATGGAGATGACCCATACACAGTTTTCCTGTGTCCATTACAGACATTTGTCCTACACCGGTTATGATTGTCTTGTTCTGCATCCCATTGTGTAATTTGCACATGATGTGCATTACATCAGACATGTGCATCACATGCATGGGGAGCCTGTTACATATAGGGTGTAGTGTCTGTGTTTTATACCTGTCTCTCCAACATGTACTATTTATACCCCAGTGATGGTGTAGGTGTGTAGAACAGGTAATACATGTGTTAGTCCTGTCTTGTATAAGTGGTAGGTACACAGTGGGCTCTGACACCTCCCTGTATGGCAGGCATACACATCTCCTCCACAGCATGTAGGAGACAGACTACACATGTACAGTCTTGACATGGGCAACATTGTGCATGCTATCTACAATGTGTATTTGTTTACCATGGAACCTATCTGGCTACTATAGTTGTAAGATATGTGTTTGTAGTGACATAGCAAAGGTGCCATTGCACTCAATGATAGGTGTGATGAGTGCCAAATACAGTATAACAATGACAGTCTGGAATTTATATGCCATACCTTTCTGTATAGGTTGTACAAAATAATGGATCCCCACATCTTACTAACCAGTGAATATCAAAAGCTACATTACTCTGTGTCCATAAGTTCATGAGTAGTGGTTCAACTGTGTGTGGTGTGCAGACACTACTATATCTTCCAGGGTGGATGACTTCCAAATGGATAGTACCGTGCAGTCCTTAGCATTTAGTATTTGTCAGTGGCTCTGACAACTGAATGTGTGTCTCAGGCCATCCTGGATAACTGCTGGTTCTGTGTGGGACTCAGTGACAGCTATTACTATGCAATCATGTGCTAATGTAGTCAATCAGAGGTCACTGACAGTGGCTGTGACTGCAGAGAAGGGAATGGTTAGAAGGGATACTCCATTAATGATGTCTGAAAGAAGTCCACTGGTGACTGACATCAGTGTAGCACAGCTCTACCTAATGCTATCTTCCCAAATTATTACTATCAGATACTAGGCTATCTACCAGCAGATGTATCACTGTGTAAATAACCTACACAATTTTCAGCAAGGCCTGCTGGCCCAATATTGTCAATCACCTTGTTGGGCTATTATAGGTGGAGTGAGTCATATTCCCCTCATCCATTGCATAGTGTAATACTCACTGAGGTCCACCGGTTAGGGTAGGTAGGCATGATCTGCTCTTAATCAAAACAAACTGTGTTTGATCCAATGAGCAGGTGTATGAGACTGTTACCAATTGTATCCATGCTAACTCCTGTCATGGCTTTACACATCAGATGACAGAGAGATCTGGGAACACTGCTTGGCATCGTATTCCAAGAAAAGAGTCA
This sequence comes from Protopterus annectens, assembly GCF_019279795.1. Taxonomy (NCBI): domain Eukaryota; kingdom Metazoa; phylum Chordata; order Ceratodontiformes; family Protopteridae; genus Protopterus; species Protopterus annectens. Next base: position 327,029,507 of record NC_056725.1, read on the forward strand.
TCTAAGGTGTCTGTACAGAGCACAGGAAACAATGGAGGGAAGCGTAATATGTTTACCCTGTGAAGGTAAGGCGGGAGGTTTTACATAGGTATTCTGCAGCTGGACACTACTCAAGCAGTGTGCAGTGAAAGGACACAATTACCCTGTGAAGAATATGGAAAGCAGGGGAGTCCCCTGAATTGCTGGTGCCTGGCTACTACTAATGCTGATCTCACCACAACCACTCTCTCATGGGATACCATGTTCGAATACTTTTTCTGTCATCACACACAAAACATTACTATGAAGCTCATGATGAGAAGAAGGGAACAGCCTGTTTGTTCATCCACATAGTTGCCTCACATCATGAAAGGCTCTGTAGGCTTCATATAGCCTTCTCCAGGTTGATGCCTTGATTAGCAACCTGAGCAATCAGTTGGCTTTTGCATGTATTATGCCTTCTCTACCAGGGTTGGTGGTATGTCACTAGGGAACTGACCAGTGGGGATTAAGAGCACAGCTGCAATGTCACAATATAATGTGCAATGTACAGTGACTCAGATGTCCCAGGCTGATGAAACAAGCAACAGAGTGGAAGAGATCCATCTTAGGTGACAATTTCACAGCAATTCATGCATATTGCCCTTCAACAAACTAATGATGGATATCTACATAACATGGCTTTGAGACCTACTGCAGTGGACTGGCCAGCTTTGGCCAAAGTGTGCCCAGCTGCCATATGTCTGAGGTGTGTCATACTGTACAGTTATGTACCCGGAACACATGTCTGTGTTCCAACATCATGTCACAAAACAACTAGTTTGCTCTCTGGTTGCTTGGCAGACTTTATACGCTTGCAAGGCCAACATAATTTCAGAAAAGTTGAACAAGTCCTCTGTGCATGCATGGGTATCCACATCTTCATTGCAAGGAGTGCCTACATACACTGTGTTTAAGGCTGTCAAGCCCAAGCATGTGGCAGCATGACCCTAACTTTGCAGGACTTGCACAGCGTCACATTTGTAGGTATGGTATTGGGGCCAAGCCTAATGACAGGATAATGGTCAATCCAAGGTCCACATAGCTGGCAAAGCATTGTGTGGCACACTGTCAGGTGGTGTGTTACCTTAGGGCTCCTACCTAAAGGTGACATGTTACATTTCACCATCTTTCATGACACTGCCTAATGATGGTGTGCTGTAATGTACACACAAGCATGACTGCATTGCTAATGCACTATCAATGACTGCTAATGAGATGTGGAAAGTGTCCCCACCCCTCTACTCCTATGCCACATAAACATAACATGTGACAGATGTGACTGTATTTCAAACCTTGATTCTATGATATCTCAAATAGCAGTACATATGACAATGAGCATTTTGCCAACATGCACACTTCACTTTCTGCACCACCCACACCCACATCAGACACACCTGCATGTGTGCAGCTCCTTACCAGACACATTCCCAAGCAACAGGCACCTCAGAAAATCCTACCTCTGGAGAGCACAGTACATATAATAGTGCATGCACCAATGTCTCATTGTTCAAACACCTGAGGCAAAACAAAAAAATCAAATCTATTATTCATAGGTGATTACATTGTGAGACACATAGATGTCCGTGTCACCAGGCTACATATGGAAAAGATCACAGTTAGCTGTCTATGGGTTGACATGATATGCCACATCACACATTGCCACAAGTCAAGGAATATCAGATAACATAATGATGACATCATAGTTCCTGCAGGTGTGTATAACTAGGCACATATGGCACCGGACTGTATGCAGACACATGACTAAGCTTACACACTCTGTGTCTCTCACAGGTATGCCCATAGCTTTCAGCTGCATTTGACCATCATCTAGGATGATGGCTCAATATACACAGAAAATGATAGACATCAAAAATTGTCTTAGCATGTGGTGTCATTGTAAAGGGATCCACTACATGTCTGCCTGGGATGACTTGCTCATCAGATGTCAATGCTTTGCCAGAGATCATCTTCATCTCTCACACCTGGGATTTTGAGTAGTAGCCAAGACTGATGGCACCCCTACAGTGCATCTTATAGGCACTGCCTGGACGGAAAATTTTCCAGTGTGAACGTCATCTTCATACAACATCATGGTTATGCTGCTACACACTGGGAATGACAACACTAAACCCCATTCTGTGGAAGGTGTCCCCACCTTGGAATATGCAGACATTTGTGCAGTCAAAGACACCTGGCTCAAGGCTGTGGACAGCACCACAGCCATACCAGACTACACGTCCTTCCACATGTTCAGACCTCAAACAGTCAGTATGCAAGGTAATGCATGTTGTATATACATATTCATTAAGGATAGATACATATCCAGATTTAGTGAAACACTGATTTCCTGGAGATACTGCAGGTGCTAGTCACTGCTGGAAGGATACCTAATCATGCCATTGCCAACTACAGGTCCAGCTCTATAAATCCAGACACCAGTTGTGCTTATTTGAATGCACTTGTTTCTATTAAGATACATCAGTACATTGTGGTTTAGGGTGACATTAAGTAACCACCAACTGTGTTGGTTAGTCATGCTGAAACTCACTTGCCCAAAGTTTAGTCCACATCCTTAACTACAATGCCATGGACCAGTGGCATGACATCCAAACAAGGATAGCCAATGTAGTGCATCATGTGTTTACCAATATGTGTGACCACTGCACACACACCCCTACTGTTCTTTTCTCCCTGATGAGATCTGACCACAGATTAGTCTCATTAAAACTATCAGATCTAAACCCCATTGCAGAAAATACAGAAATATTCTTCAGCAAAGCAAGTTATTAACTCCTATGGGATGGTTTACATAGCTTGACTGCACCTTCTCCACCTCAGATGGGACAGGCAAGTATGCAGAGCTCTATACCCACACATTATGGAAGCAGCAGTACAACTTTATAGACTCAGATGTACCTGACAGGAGGAACATGATATCCTCGTGGCACAGCAGACCTGCCTGGAGGACAGCTCCCATTAGCAGGCTGTACAATAAGAGGTGGACATTGCTGTGTAACAGCTGGGGTGAGGGTACCCCCCTAAAATGGAGGCACAACCTTCTCAGCTAAAACAAGCAAATAGTGTTATTGTGACATGGTGCAGAAACAGTATGTGACAAAATTAGCCTCTCAAACAAAGCAAAACCATAATGTACAGTAGAGTTACATGTGTAACCTCAGAGGACAGGTCCAGATTGTCAGTGACTCATACTTAATGATACCACATATAATGGGACTGTACTCACAACTAACCTGTGGTCCCACAGGTTCTACATCAACTTCACTCCCCTGTCCCCACCACATGTGCCACATGACATTCCTACAACCTGTCCTATACCTTTCATATCTCCAGATCAGGTCATAGCTGGCCTCTCTTTGGGGGATACACAATTGGATACACAGCACCTATTGGACATGTTAACATCCCAGGCCACATTCTACATGGGATCCAACAAGGATTACTAACAGTATTAGTAACTCCTTGCAATCATACTGCAGCCACTTGCTGCATGCCAGCTGACTGGACAATGACAACTGGTATCCCCTTGCACAGAGGTGATGCAGCCAATGACCACCGGAACTATAGACCTATTTTCCTGTGTAACCATATCTGTATGCCCATAGGGCAAATCATCGTGAAGCTAATCAGCAAACATATATGTGCTCTACAAACAGTTGACTGTACACAGTTTGGATTTCTGACAGGGAGATCATAGCTGTTAAAACAGCTACTGCTGACCAGATGGCTTAGTGGTTAAGATATTTGCCTCCCATGCACAAGGTACAAGGTTTGATCCTGACCTCCGACAAATGCCTGTTTGGAGTTTGCATGTTCTCCCTGGGTCTCCGTGGAGTTTCTCCCATGTCTGAAAAACATGCTGAGTGTTTCCATCTCAAAATCACCAATTAATGGAGCTGTGGGCAGCAGCACAGACTCTACATGTTGCCCTATATGGGGAAGAGTTGTACAGACCAACTGCTTTGGGCATCTACTGTGGTGCACAGTATCCTCAAGATAGGAGAACACGGACCACAGACAGTGTACCATGGCAGGGTTAGCCACACAATGGTGCAAAATATGGCTCTAGGTGATTCAGTCATGTTGACTAATGTCGTCAAAAATGGGCATGGGTAGTTACCGGTGATAAGTGGGTTGAGGACCCGGTCTACTCTGACCCATGCCAGGGACTCATGCTAATGGTGGGAGGGGTATATGTGCCCCTATTGGCTAGAGTGTACCCAACGTAAAGCCCAGCAGCCCTGGGTCAATAAGCTACTGGCTGTCCAGTATCTAGTTGCCCAGCCTGGGTTACCTGGGATAGCTCTTTTGAGCGAAAACTGGATGTAAAACCAACCAACCTGCCAAACATTACCTGAGAATTGCTATGCTTAATGTTGGTTCACTGACAGGATGCAGCTTGGAAGTGGATGACATGATGTTATGGAGGAGGCTGGACATCCAGTGTATCCAGGAGATGAGATGGAAGGGCAGTGCAGCAAAGCCACTTGGCTTGGGATCCATAGTCTACTACTCAGGTGGAGGGCAGGCTAGAAATAGTGTAGGGATTGTGGTGAGACCTAGGCTTCAAAAGGCAGTAAGGGATATCATCAGAATTAACAACAGACATATGGCAGCCAGACTCTAGTGTAATGATAGGGCAGTATTCATAATCTCAGCCTATGCCCCACAGCAGGGTTGTGATAGTGAAGAAGAGTGCATTCAAACAACAGTTGCAGGACCTACTTGATAAAGCAGGGTAACATGAATTGGTGTTGATAATGGGTCACTAGAATGCACATATCGGGACAGACAGTACAGGATATGAGGACTGCCTGGTTCCACGTGGGTGGGGCAACAGGAATAAAGAAGGAGAAGCCATTTTAGACTTCTGTCTGGCAAATAGCTTGATAGTAGCCAACACATGGTTCAGAAAGTGAGACAGTCACAAGATCACATACAATAGTAGTCAACATGCAACTCAGGTAAATTTCCTCCTAGTAAGGAAAAGGCACTGGGGCAGAATCCATGAGTGCAAAGTCATCCCCAGTGAAACAGTTGGCCCACAGCATAAACCACTAATTGCCACAATCAGCTGCATGCAGTGGTTAGATAAGGCTCTAAGATCAACAGCTGAAGACCTGGAAGTTGACTGGAGAGAAAGTACAACAGTTCAAGGAATTACTCAGGGCTCTAGCACCCTAAGAAGAGGAGGAAATAGGTGAAGTTGAAGAAGAATGGCAGCACCTAAAACAGCATGTGTTAGGACTACAAAACAGATATGTGGCCAAGCCAGGTATGAAAATAAGGTACCTAAGGAAAGCTGGTGGTGGAATGCAGAAGTCCAGTAAGTCATCAAAAGAAAAAAGGAGTGTAGGAAGAAGTGGGAGACAGAAAAAACTGACCTGGCTAGGAAATACTACTGGTTGGCTAACAAATAAGCTAAGAAACAGCAAAGAATATGGCATTGAAGGCACTGTACCAACTTCTGGAAAGTGACTCAGTAAGGGGCACAAATAAACTATATCAGGTTGCAAGGCAAAGACAGAAAGATAAAGAAGATAGTCAGAAACCCTACATAGGGGATGCCAGCAGCAACCTGTTCACCAGCCCAGAAGACATCATAGGTAGGTGGAAGGAGTATGTTCAGCAGCTTCTGAATGAAGAAAACCCCACAGAAGCTGTACTGCTTCAGAAACAGCCTACGATGAGAGAAAAAGAGGAGCCCACCCTAGAAGAAGTAAGAACAGTATTAAGGAAGATGAAGTCAGGGAAAAGAGCAGGCTCAGAGGAGTTCACAGCAGATATGATAAAAATGCTGGGTGAGATAGGGGAGAAATGGCTCCTGAGGGTAGTAATAGCAGTGTGGAGAGAAAGGCATATCCCAGATGACTGGAGAATAAGAATACTCATGCCAGTGTACAAGAACAAAGGGGACATCCACAACTGTGGGCAGTACAGAGGCATCAAACTCCTATCACATTGCATGAAAATTCTGGAGAGGACGATTGATAAATGGATTCACAGAGTAGTAGAATGTAAGATGGGAGATGAACAGTTTGGATTCAGATCATGATGCAGCACAATTGACCCGATGTTTGCATTGAGACAGATAGTTAACAAGGAGCTAGAGATAAGGAAAGAATCCAACTGGCCATTCCTAGACTTGGAGAAAGCATAGGAAAAGGTCCTAAGAAAGCTGCTCTGGGCAGTACTGCAGTGGTTTGATGTCCCAGAAACATTGGTAGAATTAGTGCAGGCTATGTACAAGGACCCAATGACTCAAGTATGAAAAGTGTTTGGCCTCACAGAGGGGTTCCCAGTGGGTGTGGGTGTACATCACGGTTCAGCTTTGATACCACTGCTGTTCATACTGGTGATAGACTACATTAGCAAACAGGTTGGGAGGGATGGATCAACAAAGCTGCTGTATGCAGACGATGTGGCAATACAGGCAGACTCTGAGCTAGAACTTCAGCAAAGGATAGGAGAATGGAATGCAAATCTGAAGACACATGGGATGAAACTAAGCACAGGTAAGATGGCAGTAATGGCAGCAAATTGGGGAAATCAGATGAAGCTGAGAATTGAGATAGAAGGTAGTGGAACAGGTAAACAGCTTCAGGTATATGGGAGGAGTAGTTGAGGAGAAGGGTAGTCTAAATGAAGAGGTCAAAGCTAGAATCAGAGGGGCTGCAGCCAACTGGCATAGAGTATCAGGTGTAGTCTATGACAGAAGAATGCCAAAGAAGCTGAAAGGTAAGGTTTACAAGACAGTGGTGTGACCAGTACTACTGTATGGTAGAGAAACCTGGGCAGTAAAGGAAGAACAGTTGAAGAAGCTAGAGGTGATGGAAATGAAGTGCCTGAGAAAGGTTATGGGATGCACACTGTGGGACAGACGAAGAAATGAGGACATAAGAGCAAAAGCCAAAGTAGCTTCAATTGCAGAAAAGATCAAAGAGAACAGATAACTGTTGTTTGGGCATATGTATAGAAAAGCAGAAGACAATCTGGTGATGAAGATTTGGGACAGACAGGAAGAAGGTAAGAGGAAGCAAGGACATCCAGCAAAGAGGTGGATGGATTGTGTGAAAGAAGATCTGTGACAGTCAAGCATGAGTGCTGAAGGAGGCAGAAGTGTGGGACTAAATCGAGAGAGTTGGTGACAGTTTACACAATACCCCCGACCCCATGTAGAAAAATGGGAAAAAGGGGCTGATGATGATGATGATGAAGATCATAGCTGTTAAACATACTGGACAAGTCTGAGGTAGTCGATGGGACATCAGGGCATGCAACCCCATGGACTTAGCCAAGTCATGTGACTCTATCCCCCACTCATGCATCATTGACAAAAGCACTCTCTTAGGCATCCATGGTAATATCATTATAGGGGTCAGTAAGTGGCTCAGTGATGGCATACATATTCAAAATAGAGAAATCCACCTCCAATAGCTGATCTGTAAGCAGCAGTGTTCAACAGGGCTCAGTCCTGAGTCCTCTTCTGCTTGGAATTCATTTAACCATGATACAAGTGAATACTGAAGGCCTATGGCTGACAACATTGGCTGATGCCTGCAAACTATGAGCGGTCATAGACTCTAAGTTATTTCAATATCTTACATGAGGTTATTCATGAACAAATGCTTGATGACATACCGATGTATGCATACCCTCCATGCAAATATATGTGTTGTATCATTTCCATTGATAACACCTATGTTCCTGGCAAGTAGCACATCAGTCGCAACATGTGATGTACATACTCAGGGTTGATAGACCTAGGCATATAGGCCTGGTCATACAGGTTTACACCTAATATAGTTGAGATCACCATGTCTCCCCAGTGGCAAGATGGGAATCATATGTCATAACTGAAGGCACAGTCACCCAAAATTGACATACTCATATTGCATACCAATAATTTAGTGCAATGGCCATTTGGTAATGTACTTTTCCAAGCACTACTAGCAATTGCACACAACTCAATGGTCCCTCACAAGTGAACTTCACATCTTCAGTATCTGTTCAATGGGGATCGTCTGAAATCAGTGTCATTGTAGCCTGTGGTATATAGACTACTCAGCGGTGATTTCTGCCTTGCATATGGGGCAGTATATGACCCTGCTTGATTGGAAATGCTGCATATTTGTAGGTGGCATGGTACATGGATTACTCACTCTAAGGACATTAACCTAATATATGACATTAGTAGTACATGCTGGTGGGAGAGACCTGTCTAGCACTCTTTAACACACCTTTGAAACAGAATCCTGACTAATGGCAAACAGAGCACCTCAGTGGACCTCATCAGATGCCATCTGTATCATTGGTTGGGTGATTGTCATTTCACCACAGGGCTTCTCCTTGTGTCCCTTGTGGACAGGAGCAATATGTGCTGCTCATGCAAATAATGGCATAAACTTGGCTAGTATTGTGATTGCTGCAGGGTCATCATGCTACTAAAGTTCAAAGATCCTATGATTCCATAAGCTGATGTAAAATGCTCTAACAGCCACACACATAAACCTGGTTACACTGAGGATATCACTACTTCCAATTAATGTTTATAGGACATGGTACAGCACACACACTGCAAGTTGACTGCATGTAGATTAGGGCCTCACCACAGATCGCAGTATGTGACGCACACACTACACCTCAAGTCTGCTATTACTATCTCTTTAGGACACCTTATGCTTGATGACATCAGCAGGCCTGGTTGTGGTCAGGCATTTGGAGGCCCACATCATCAGCTGCAACCAAAATACAGCAAAACCCTACCTCTTTGTAATTTACTGAGGTGATCACAATTATGTCATATGGAGATGCGCACACACACACACACACACACACACACACACACACACACACACACACACACACACACACACACACTGAGTAACCTGGAGTGGGATTAGAACCCCTACCTACCTATCCAGTCTTACACATTACAAATTACAGTACTTATTGTACACACCATAACTTAAGTCCGACATTACAATGGCGGCTGGTAGTCTAAGGTAGATGACATCACCAGGCTTTGTAGAAGAATGCACTTTTGAAGCTGGCAGCAACTTACAGGGCCAAAATGTATAGAACCATTGCAGTTTGATAGTCAATGAGGGATTCTCAGTTGTTTTGCAGGGGGATACATGAATGGACACACACACACACACACACACACACCCACACCCACATGCGCACACACACACACACACACACACACACACACACACACACACACACACACACACACACACACGCACACACACACACACCAAGTACCCTGGTGTGAAATTAGAATCCCTACCTACCTTTTGCAAGGGGATACATGCATGGACACACACACACACACACACACACACACACACACACACACACACACACACACACACACACACACTGGGACTGCAGGCAAACTACTTGCAGGTTACATAAACTAGGCTTGTATTGAACAGCATCTGTGGCCTGCAGACTGATATTGCTTCACACTGTTATCTGTATCTAGTAGCCTAGCAGTCAGATAACTACTATTTATTCTAGTTATGTGGCTACAGTTACCGGTTTGACCATATGTGGCTGTTTGTATTTGGATGGGCACGCCTGTTGGCAAGAACAATGTGCCCTGTCCATGCATACATAGACAGCATTATACATTATACCAGCTATTCACCTGTTGCTGTATCTGTGGTGGCATTCACCAGGCACAGGGGTCTGTAGGTAAGTGCATTATGTACTGTTGAGCTCTTACTTTGAATCCTTTGAGCAACATTATAGATGTGTGATAACACAGCTTTACTCACTGTTATCAGGGTATGTAGGACAATATATATATATATATATATATATATATATATATATATATATATATATATATATATATATATATATATATATATATATATATATATATATAAATAAATTTGTATATACATAGAGATAGATATATCTGGGAGAGTGAGATACTGACAGACAGATATGCTTACATATACATAACAGGTCATTTTGAGCAAGGGGCAACATAACTGTGTTCTGTTTAACTAAGTGTATGAGCATGCCCCAGTGAGATTGTCTGTATTTATAAGCTGACTCCATCCCACACCTTCCTGTACTCCAGTCCAGGATTTTGTGTGTTACAGACAATGACATATATCCCTCTTTCTGCAGTACTGCACTTCCCTCAAATTGTCCACGGCATTCCTCAGCTGTCTGATGTCATTAATATGTGCTAGAGATTAATAATGTTACACCACATGCAAACTGACAGTCTGTAAAAAAAAATGACATAATAATACCTCACATCCAAAAGATGTGGATACTTCCATATTAAAACCATCAACACCTTCACCCATGCTAACTTTCTAGTCCACTGAGCCACACAAGCTGCCAGGAGAGGAGGCATTCATCACATGATCAACAGCATAAACATGTATGTTGTTATTCCTGCATTGTGAGACATACAATGTATGATCAATTTCTATGTTACTGCCCTGTGATTGCCTAGACTGTTGATATAGCATTGATGAATTACTGTTGAAGCACTTATGTGGGAACACTGCGGTGTTGGGGATGGGGGAAGAACACATTATGTTCTGCTGGGATGCACTGTAGTCCAAATATAACTGTTTAACATCTCCCTTGACTGATGTAGGGAATATTCCATGCATGAGGCCTAGTGCATAATAAAGGACACATGATAATAGACTGGGTATCTGTAGTTCCATGTGGATGTTTCTTCTATCCAAATAGCCCACTATATTTACTTGCATAAATGTAGCAGAGTCATACATACAATATCATATCATACTAATTCTTACATGTACTCTGTAGTTTAAACACTTGCCTTGCAAATGCAGCATTTGACAGAACTGTAGTTCAGGCCTGACTCTGTTTGATGAAAGCTGTATACTGCCAATACATGGATTGGTACAGGTTGTGTGGGTGCCTGGCATCAGTTTTAATGTATGCATGTGAGTAGGAGTAAGGTGTCAGTCCCTAGGTTTGTTGTCAATGAATGTGCTATGCATTGACTCTTAGCCAAAGCCAGACTATACTGAGCATGCCTACATCTGCCTACAGGGACATCAGCAGAGGGTTCCTCCTCTGAGTCCTCCTGTGACTGTAACTGTGGTAACAAAGGCTCTGGTGGGGGGCGGGTATCCCTTCCCTTTGCTGATCCTGCTGCAGCTGTTTCTATAGGATTAGATTGTGTAGCATAGCTCATACTGTGAACATATGGGCACATGTGGCTGGAGAGTACTGCAGGTCTCCACCAGATTTATCTAGGCACCAGAACCGTGACTTCACAAGCCCAAATACAAGCTCTATGATGTTCCTAGTTTGTGTGTGTGCCTCATTATGGCATTCCTCTGTGGGTGTGGGTGCTTTTCTGATGGGTGTCATCATCCATGGTTCCAGTTCATAGCCAGCATCCCCCAGTAAGTGGCTGTGTGGGGTGTTCCCCTTAGAAAACATCTGGTGCAGCTGTGATGCATGCCAGATATGGGTGTAGTAATAACTGCCAGGCTGCCAGCACACACATTCAGGATAATTCCCTGGGCATTGCACACAACCTGGCAGTTGATGGAGTGATACCCATTGCAGTTGATGTAGATTCTACCCTCCTCACTGGGTGGTGCCTTGATGTGTACCTGAGTGAAATCTATGGCACCCAGTACTTCAGGGTAGTGTGCTATATGGTTGAAGTGTTACATATTGCTGGATCTCACCTTAGTGGTGAGGGGAAAAGATATGTGGTCACTGGCATGTGGTAGCATGGCATCCAGGCAATGATGAAGTTTCCTGGATGCAGATCCCTGTAAGACCCCCATCATGTTCCCAGTTGGTCTTTGGAAAGTACCAGTGGTTAGTATCCTAAGGGCTACACATGCCTTTGTTTCACTGGGATGGGTTCCAATCTGTTGGCTCTGCATCTGAGTTGAGGATGGCAGAGCTCAGTGAGTTCTTGTAGTATGTCTCTGTCCACTCTGTAGTGCTCTACAATTTCCAGCTCATGTAGCTCCTGTAAAGTTACCCTGGACCTGTACGCTTTTCTCCTTCTCTGCCTAGGCCTATTGTCAGCAGCACCAGCAGCACTGACTTCAGCATCTAGCACATACAGATGTAGCAGACCAGCAGCAGCCCCTAGCAATATCTCAGTTAAAATTCCAAAGTTTATACTCCAATTGTCCGGAGTATTGAGGAAAACCAGAATGTAGGGTCTATGCATACTTTATAAAGGTCTGCTGTAGGTGCACAATGTGTGATTGGCTAACTATGATGTATTCAACCTGCCTACAATATAATTAACACCATTTAATGGATCTACTTCAATGCGCAGTGCCACACACATCCCTGCCTCGCACAGTATAGCTTACACAAAGGTGAAAATTTCTAATTGAATACATCTGGTTTGAAGAACATGCTCATCCAGGTGGCGCACCAAGCAAACACATGCACCAAAGCTTAAAATAACTTAGCAGTGAGTGGATACACCCCCTCCCATGTCAGCCACATCTTGTGTAAACATCAACATGGTCTAAGAGTCTACACAAGGGGATATGTGGACACACTTACTCCTTTCTGCTATTTAATAACTCCACCTCATCTCCATACATATCCGTGGTGACAACCTGGAAACTGCATGACTCAGAGCCCTATCACCTTAGCAACAGCAGCAATGCACCACTGTAGGGACCCCATGCAAGTCCTATAATAAATATCAGTAACATAGTATAAAATTCTTTTTCTTTCCTATTTTTTTTTCTTATTTTTCTATTAAGCATGTTTGTGCACTGCAGTGCATAGCTTAAACATGCTTTGATTATTAAAAAATGTATTTATTTAACTTATTCCATTTAATCTGTCTGACATACAGAATAATAGTTTTGCTCATATATGTATGTGGTATTACATTCTTAGGGGATTTATGTCAACATTTCTACAGTTTTACACCCCCCTTTTGTCTGTCTAGATTCCTGTACATGGAATTTGTTTGTGTATACTATGGACACTGACATGTGGTCTGAACAGATGCCTTTCTGGTTGTTGGATCACTCTACTTCCCACATTTGCATGAGATTCACCTGCTTATGATGCAATTTGCATTCCACTGAATCTTCCATGTTTATGCCTGCATGTGCATTGCTCAGCAGTGCTTACTAAATCTTAATATGTTCACATCTGTATAAGCATCACTGTGCGATGCCTACACAAAAAAAAAAACAAAAAAACTTGTAGGCTTTATTAAATCCCCCCCGAAAACTAAAAAGTATGAAATAGGAAATGATTGATAGACTAAAGGCGAAATGCAGTGAGAAATTATGGGGGAAGAAACAAGTGGTGTGAGTGGAAGTAGAAGCACAAAGCATGCTATTCAATAATACTGTTGAAAAGTGTAGTAACAGCCTGGATAAAAGGGGGGACTGTGAAGGGAAAGGGGGATAATAGGGATGGTTGGAAGGGAGACGATAGATAATTGAGTGGTACTGCTGTACAGTCTAGTAATAGCCTGGATTAAAAGGGGACTGATAAGAGACTGGGGATAAAAATGGGGGAGGGGTGAAGAAGGATAGCTCATCCAAGATTGGCACAGGAGAAGAGCTGGTTGTTGATGAAGTGTTCATTTAGTAGTAGCTTAAACTTGAAAGTGTTGGTGGTGCTGATAATTGCTTGGGGTAGGCAGTTCCATATTTTAGATATTTTGTTTGACAATGGGGAGTCCACATAGTTATTGTTGGATTTGTTTACATCTAGAAGGAGGACTTTTTTGGTAGATCTTAAGGATCTTCTACTACAGTAGAGGTGAAATACGTCCTTCAGATCAGGATGGTGAAGACATTGGCTGGGATTCAATAAAGCCAAATATCTGTGTCAGAATAGTGTAGCAGCTTCTGCATGGAATATGGCTGCCAGTAAACAAGGCTAGGGGCATGCATGACCCTGCAAGCAGTATTCTGACATGGACACCACTGAATAATGGCAATTACCTCATTTGCTTGTGAAAATCATGCAAATGAGGTCAATTAGTGATTCAGTAAGCAAGCAGGCATTCGTGTCAGAGCAGTGTCCACTGCAGAAATGTATTCAGTTACTAACCATTTACATTTCTGCAAAATTCAAATGGAGGCATTACAGCTCAAAGTAAAGCATGTATTATGACTATTAGGCATGCCAATGGCCAAAAATATGACCATGAAAAACAGTTACAAAATTATAAAAATCAAAGTTTATTTTTTTGGCCAATTTCAGCTGTTTAAGCGTAGCATGGAGGCGCGCAAACGAGATCACGCAGAAAATGAAGAAAATGTAAAAAGACAATTTTATGTGAAATATGAATTTTGCCATTATAGTGGGTAGCATGCAGAACCAAAACAATAATAGCTAACACTGGTAGCTAAGGAGATAGGCTCCGGTGTAATGGTGTAACAAGGGTCAAAAGCAGTGGGGTATGCAAATGAGTTAAATTTATTGAATAACAAAATGGGAGACTGTGTCCACCTGCACGTAACCATGTAGGAGCTATAATGCAGTGATGTAAGCAGGAGAAGCAACTGACATGAAAACGGTGTGTGTCATGCATGGTGTAATCACAATGGAGCTCTGGGGCTTCTATTTGTGCTCAGCTAACCAGAGATAAGCAAGCTGGTGTGTCTGAGCTAGTTCAATAAATACTTAGCATGTTCATGTCCCTGGGAGTGTCCTTTCTGCTCAGTAATGTTTGCTATAGCTACAGGGGTTTCCACAGCATGCCTCTGGGCTTAAAGACGATGGAAAAAAAAAAAAAAAAACAGCAGGAACTAACAGAAGTGTTTACATTTGAGGAGAGGGTTTGTGCTGTGCACCACAGGGAATAGACGGGACTGAAATGGGAAAAAGAAAAATGGGAAATAGCAGAATAAAGGCACTCAAGTACAAATAATATAGCTGGCAGGTGGAATGTATCATAGTCAGCCAATCACACAGGCAGGATCTTTAGCACAACAGTATAAACTATGCAAACATCCTTCAATCTGTTTTTTACCACAAACTCTGTACCATTGGTGTACACGATCAGGGGAATTTTAACTGACAAAATATTAGGAGCTGCTGTTGCTTTGATACATCAGTATGTGCTAGATGCTGAGAGTGGTGAGGAGGATAATGTGGACAACCATCCCAGACTGAGGAGGAGGAGAAGAGTGTTCAGACCCAGGGTAACCTACCAGGGGCTACATGATCTGGAGATACTAGAGCACTATAGGGTGGACAGGGACTTACTTCAGTAACTCAGCAAGCTGAGCTGTGCCGGTCTCACCCCAGACCCTGTGCCAACAGAACAGAACCCATCCCAGTTGAAATCAAGGTATATGTAGCTTTAAGAATGCTAGCTACAGGTACTTTCCAAAGACCTACTGGGGACATTATGGGTGTGCACAACCAAACATGATGCTATGCAGGTAGGTTGATGCACGGCCAAAACCATTCAAATGTATACCACAAGGCCAGCAGTATATGATCCAGAAGTCACAAAATAAAATTGAGAATACTAAATTAATTGCATATAACTGGCTGAAAACAGTAAATGCAATCATGGCTTAATAATGTAACAGTTACATTTATGATGCTCAATTTAATATGTTGGGCACATTTTATAATATTTTTTCTAAATATTCTTTCTCATTATTACATGTAATTTATACAAATGTTATATTTGTTATCTAATGTTAAGCCATGTTCACATGCTTAATTATGCAGTATAGCTTTGTATATATTTTTTAATATTAAGCCATGATTGCATTTACTATTGGCCATCACAGCAATGTGTATATATATTTTTTGTGCTTTTCTTCTTTAAGCACACATTGGTTGCATTTTCCACTTGTCTCCCAGGTGGGGTGTGTCTATAAATGAATGGTATTTTGTGTGAAATGTTCATACACTGAAGAAGGCATTGGTTGCCGAAACCGGTCTGTCTCACTAATAAAGGGCTGTTTTCAGCCAGTTATATGCAATTAATTTAGTATTCTCAATTTTATTTTGTGACTTCTGGATCATATACTGCTGGCCTTGTGGTATACATTATGGGTGTCTCACAGGCATCTGCATCCAGAGTACTCCACCAGCTCTTGGATGTCATGCAAACAGATGCTGGTGAGCACATATATTTCCCCAGCACCCATGAGTAGAGGAACAGAAATATGCGTCTCTTCCACCATGTAGCAGACTACCCAGAGGTACTAGGTGCCATAGACTGCACACACATCAACGTCAAGGCACCACCCAGTGAAGAGGGTAGAGTCTATGTCAACAGCAAGGGCTATCACTCCATCAACTGCCAGGTCATGTGCAATGCCCAGTGCATTATCATGAATGTGTGTGCGTTGACAGCCCTGGTAGTTATCACAACTCCCACATCTGGTATGCCTCATAGCTGTACCAGCCATTTTCCAGGGGTAGACATCCCATATGGCCATCTGGTGGGGGATGCTGGCTATGCACTGGAGTCGTGGATGATGACACCCATCCGAAATGCGCACACACACATACACGCACACACACACATGCACGCACGCACACACACACACACACACACACACACACACACACACACACACACACACACTGAAGAATGCCATAATGAGGCACACGCACAAACCAGTAACATCTTAGAGCATGTGTTTGGGATGCTCAAGTCACGGTTCTGCTTCGTTGACACATCTGGTGGAGCCATGCAGTACTCTCCAGCCATATGTGCACACATGTTCATAGTATGTGCCATGCTATACAATATGATCGTGCAGAAACAGCTGTGGCAGGAACATCACAGGGAAGGGCCACACTGCCCACCACCATTGCCAAGGCCCCCACAGGCACAAAGGGACTTGGAGGAGGAACCCCTTGTGCCTGCCCCTCTAGGTAGATTCTGGCAGGCACAGTATGCCCAGGCCTTGGCAAAGAGGCACACACACTGACACTGTAGGGACCTAGGGACTGACAACTCTCTCTGACTCACACACACAGTAAAATGGATGCCACACACATCACACTACCTGTATCTTACCATGTATAGGCTGTGTACTGCATGTATCTGACAGAGCCAGCCCTCAAGCACCATCCTCACAAACTAGTGCAGGCACAAGATAAGTCAGTATTCTTAACAATAAATTAATGGAGTAATACATTGTGGTAGCATAGCTATGGTATCACTGCATGCATGCAAGGGAATGGGGTAGCCAACTGGGATAGCAGCAGACAACTGACAGCTATGGGGGACAACAGGAAATGTCGGCCCAATACTGCCTTCCCAAGAGAATGCAGTAGTCCCCTAGGTGACAAATCTCACTGCAGTATATGTGGGGGCTAACAAACTGGGGGGGGGGGTCATAGGTCACATGCATGGATGCCAATGTGTGGGTCCCATACTCACTTCTCAGCCTCACCCAGCAAGTCAGCCATAGAAAACCATAAAGAAATGTCTAGCAAAGGCCCACAAATGGGGACAAGGATGAAATATGCCCATACAGGCACTGTGATATCACAGCAGGTCTTGCAGTTGCAGTAAGGGACTGAAGGGTAAGAAGTCTGAAACTCAAATGTCTGCCATTACAATCTAACCTGTGGTCTTTAGTGATATGCCTGTAATCTCCAAGACAAGCACAATACTATGCTAGATGGAATCAAAATGCAAAGGGAACATCAGGTCTGTGCAAGTGTTTTTAGTTGACATGTGTGCCCCCCCACACACCCATGTTCCCATAGAAATGCAGTAACAGTAATGTTTAAAGGGTATTAGCAACAGAGCACACATTCCCAGAGCTGTCTCAATCAACCTGATAACTTGTTACATGTCCACAATATGCCAGGGTCAATGAGCTATGTATATGTGTGGTCAGTACTCTCAGTATGTGGCCTGCACTTACTCTTGGCTGTCGTGTCTTTGTGGCCTAGGTACAGTACTGTGGTTGACAGGGTCCATGTTCCAAAAATTGCACTGCCAACTATTCTGCATGTCAACTACAGCTACAATAGGAGTTGGACACACTGTCCAGATGTCAATAGCTATTACTGCAGGAAAGCTTGGCAGGTCAGGGACAGGTGGGTCACACATATGGACAGTACACAGCTCAGAATAACCTACACAGTGCTTAGCATGCTCCTCAACTGTACAGTCCTTTTGCAGAATGTCCAGAGGTTTGCATCATATTTATGCTCTCTTTATCATGCAATTCTGTTTTTTGGCAAATCATTGGCAAATCACAAAAGACTAAAGTCAGAAAATAATGGCAGATTATAGTTTCTGACTTCATATCCTCTAGGAAAATGCATGCTAATGCAAAATGTGTTATTGTATCACCTCTCTAGGTTTGTAAGGCCAGTAGTTAACAATGGTCCCTATATGTAGGCCTTTATCCCCAAATTATTTATGGCTTTATCCAGATGTCTGGCTCTAAAAAGTCGGGAGGTATGGTGACTAGTAGAACAGCAGGTACCTGAAGGTCAGTGTACTGCCAGGTTTTAAAGAGCTGCCAACTTACTGTGTCAGCACTGACAACATGACACTGGCCAACATGCATACCCCTGGAATGACAGGTTGTCCCAGAAGGAGCACAAGTATGCCCTGTATATCTGTTCTGCTTGTCCTAACATTGCATTTGCCTACCAACTATTTACAAAACAAGAAAGGGCCATGTCAAAACAGCAATGGCTGACAGTGGGGAAGCTGATGTCATATCCAAGCAAGCAAATATCAAACTAGTCTCCCAACTGTCTATGCTTGGCAGAACAGTATTAACACGCTATCCCCATGTGTGGCCTTTGTCTGACTGTCATATATGGGCCTGTCCAGATGTCAAGTCTGTCACAGTTTAACAGCTAGGCCAACATGTAGCCTCATTGTAACATATGTCAACACAAACCATCTGAGGACCACAGCAAATGTAGTGGTGCAATAATGGACTACCTGCTAAATAGCTACACTCAGAGGTGTCAGGCTCACAGCCTTGTGTGTGATGTAACGGCATGTACATCAACCACATCAGAATTACAAATACATAACACCAGCCACTATGGGCTAAGCCTGTGACTGGACTACAGAAGGACAAAGGGGCACAAATAAGTGGAAGGGGAATCACTGGCCAGACAAATGGAGAATGTGCACACCAGAACAAATTGTGCAGTAATATAGGTGCCACACAGTGTATGGAGTCAGTAAACATCACCTGCAAATACACAACACGCACCCATGTAAGTGGAGGTCCGTGACAAAACAAAAACCCAAACAAAGGACATTTCAGAGGCAAAACACATGAGAACTCCACAAATCTACACAACACAGACCATGCAAACTCCACACACCAGATCTTGCAAACACTAGGGCCTTACCCCAAACCCCAAACCCCAAACACCTACACTACACAGATAGGCTAACAGCACTGTCCCACCACTCCATTCCATACAGACTCTACTGAGGTGACCCCTCTCTGGCATACAAAGCAGTCCAGGCCCTGCCTTGATGGGGCTAGTCTGTGATATCAGTACGGCTTGTTGGTGTGACAGATACGTGTCCCACTTACTCCCCCATCTGTGGAATACACTCCCTGTCCACATCAAGCCAAGTGACTCAATATCCCTAGTGATTTGCTCCCTGTATAAGTGCATGGGAAACACAAAATACAGTCATGTGATTCCACCTGTGTCCCTGCTGGACAGGGGCTCGGTGTGATGATGCGTCTTAGCATGGGCTACACTCTCATCTGCATGGGTTATAAGGGCTTCACGGCCAATGCCCTACTAATACAATATAAACCTATCAACCTATACTGTCTGTGACTGGTTCACCACATTACTCTGTACTGCTCTGCCACTAACATACCTGGAGGTCACAGTGCTGTGTGGAATATACTATACAAATAATGAACATTTCTGTACAGTAGAATGCACTCTGTACCCAAACCCATACCTCTCAACCTCTGTCAGCAAAACATCTGGACATGATTATAAATAAAAGTGGGACAAAGGCCCAATGATAGGCACATGTTGTAAATATTGCTCTTACAAACTGAGAAAGGTGGTAGAATAATGGGTTTTGCATTAGCAGTAATTGTCTGAAGGTTATGAAGTCTGAAACATTAATGTCTGTCATTATTTTGTAACATCAGTCTTTAAGTATTTGCAACTAACTTGCCATAAAAACACAAGTGTATGTAGACTGGATGAAACTTCTAGACAAACATCCGGACACTTCCAAAAACTGTACAGTTGAGAGGTATGGCCACACCAGGATATGGCTTTCCAGAAGAAGATTAATACACAAGAATGAGATCTCCAGCTAGTATATCACCAAGTTGCTGGACTGTTTACACAGCTTTATCAGTCAATTGGCTGCAGCCACACCTCTTAACTGGCCATTTTGGGCAAGAATGTCTATAGCTGGGCTCATAATATTGGTCTATTCATCATGCATCTTTTATTTCTCTGGTAAAGCATTGTGATGATCTCCGGATGTCTGTCATTAGGTAATGACACAATACATTCCAGTGACAGATGTCAGATATGTCAGAAAATGTCTGCTAAAACAAACCCTGTACCTCTATCAACTTCCTGTTTACTTTTGAGAGGTATGGCTGTAGCACACAAAACCCAGGACTGAAGTACAACTATCCCTGGAATGTAGTCCCACTGTTACTATAGAAGGTCATACTGGGGATGCTCCTACACTTAGAATCACAGTGCATGTCGGAACCCACATCAGATTATATAACTGCATTGTGCATATTTGTCTTTGCATACAGACAGCTATGTATACCTTAACTGTCTCTACACACACCCATCAGACAGGATTACCCTCAGCTAGCTGTAGGTGGCCCATATGTGATATATCTGCATTTGTTGTGTGTGATACACAGACATATATATATGGGAAGCATATAACAATATGCCAAGCATACACACATATAGACATAAGGAAGAGAGAGGCAGACAGTGGTAGAGAGAGAAAGAGAGACACACACAGGGAGACACACACACACAGTCAGAGCAAATCATACACAGGGATATCCTGAATGGCATAGAGTGATTTCCTACTGTGGACATTGGCATACCGGCCATAACCAGTCGCACGTGCCAGCATGAAGGTGAGCTCCATTGTGTAATAGTACTGAGGTGGGGATTGTAATATCAAATCACCTGCCTTTGTATGTGTGTCAAAGTGTGTGTGTATGCATGTATGTGTGTGTGTGTGTGTTTGTGTGTGTGTGTGTCTGTAGGCTTAAGTATTAACAGGACGTTCCCACTCAGTACACTTCCCATTGCCCTACTTCACAAGATCTGCTGATGTCATTCACCTTAGACATACCATTGGACACCTGTCAGCCCTCTAAGCTATGTAGCACATGCAATAACTGCATAACACTGTAATACGAATAAATATGTATGTAGGGGTTCCAGTGTCAGTCCTGTTAAATTGTGTGTGTGTGTGTGTGTGTGTGTGTGTGTGTGTGTGTGTGTGTGTGTGTGTGTGTGTGCGTGTGTGTGTGTGTGTGTGTGTGTGTGTGTGTGTGTGTGTGTGTGTGTGTGTGTGTGTGTGTAGATGAAACAGTTTTAGTCCATTCCCACCCACAACACTTCTCAGTTCCCTACTTTAGCAGTCCTGCTGATGTCATTCTTCTTAGGAGTACTTTTGGACAGCCCCCGCCCATAAGTTCCATAGCGCATGCAAGAACTACATAACAGCATAGTACAAATAACTAGATATGCAGGGGTTCTATTCACAGTTCTGGCAAATGTGCATGTATAAGCATGTGTACAAGTGTTTGTAAGTGTGTATATTTATAGGATGAAGTATTTTGATAACTTTCCCACCCACAACACTTCCCAGTGCACATTTTAGCAGTCCTGCTGATGTCATTCACCTTAGAAGTACCTTTGGACACTTGTCAACCCTTTAAGCTCTGTAGTGTTGTGATAGCTGCGTAACACTATAGTACAAATAACTAGATAGGTAGGGGTTCTAATCCCGGTCCTGGCAAATGTAAGTGTGTGTGTGTGTGTGTGTGTGTGTGTGTGTGTGTGTGTGTGTGTGTGTGTGAGTGAGTGTGTGTGTGTGTGTGTGTGTGTGTGTGTGTGTGTGTGTGTGTGTGTGTGTGTGTGTGTGTGTGTGTGTGTGTGTGTGTGTGTGTGTGTGTGTGTTTGTTTGTTAGTAGGTGTTAACAGTTTTAGGCCATTCCCAACCACTTCACTTCTTAGTGGCCTACCTTAGCAGTCCTGCTGATGTCTTTCCCCTTAGAAGTACTTTTGGACAGCCCTCAGCCTGTAAGCTCTGTGTTGTGTGTGTTAACTAAGTAACAGTATAGTACAAATAACTAGCTAGGGAAGCATTCTACTCTCAGTTCTGGCAAATGTGTGTGTGTGTGAAGGTGTTTGTAAATGTGTATGTTTTTAGGATAATGTAATTTGATGCCCTTCCCACCCAGTAAATTTCCTTTTGCCATACTTTACAAGGGCTCTTGATGTAATTCACCTTAGATGTACCTTGAGACACTATTAAGTCCATTAAGCTCAATGGCATATGTGATAATTGATTAACACTATAATACACATAACTAAATAGATAGGGGTTCTAAACTCAATACTGGCAACCGTGATACTGTGTGTGTGTGTGTGTGGGAGAATCATATCCTCCCTGTTTGGGTGAGAATCATATCCTCTGGGGGTGTAGGCTATACCATTTTGAGGTGTGTACCACCCAGTACACCTCCCATTGTCCTACTTTACAAGGCCTGTTGATGTCTTTCACCTTAGAAGTACCTGTATACATTTGTAGCCCTCCAAGCTCTGTGGCATGTGCAATAACTGTGTAATACTATAGTACAAATAATTAGGTAGAGGTTCCAATCTCGATACTGTCAAATATAGTAGTGTGTGTGAAGCATATCCCCTGTGGCTGCTGTGTGTGTAGGTTATACATTTTTAAGGCCTGTTGACCCCCTACCCATGACTTTACATTAAAGAGCCTGTTACTGGCATCTGCCTCACATGCACCATGTAACACTATACAGCCCATACCAGTCATCTGTACAGGTGTAAATGGAATATCCACATGTTTGCAACCTATACATGGTCTGTGTCCCCTAACAATGAGCATTCCTGTGATATCATTGCCAAATATATCACAGTTACCATAATGACACACATGCAAGCATCAGACATCGTACCTAACTGACACATTATGCTGATACAAAGTCTGTCACTCTATCACTTGTCCAGGTTTGTAGGAGCAGTAGATGAGACCAATCGCTATTTCTAGTGGGTTATCCCACCATCCATGAAGGCATTTGCAAGATTACTTGTAAGAGGTTGTGGGTTATGTCCCAGGTATATAATGTATGTGGAGCATGTCATGTGTATGTAGCACTATAGTACATATAAGTGGATACGTAGAGTTACTAATATGTCTATTGGCAACTGTGTATACGTTTCTGTATGCACATCCCCTGTGGCTGTCTTTACTGTGTGTATGTGATGGCTATACCATTTTGTGTTCCTCTTCCACCCTGTGAACTCCTACCAGCCTAGTTTCAGCCCATATAGATGCCATCCACCTTACAAGCACAGTTACACAGTTTCTAACACAAAGCCTGTGGTGCATGCAATGGCTGTATCACTGTGTATTGTTCATAAATAGATGGGTGGGTCATCTACTCTGAGAAGTGTCAACTCCATGTGCATGTGTGTCTCAAGCCATGTGCGCATGCAGCAGTGTGAGAGTGTGTGAGATGGTTCCACCATGTTAGGGGCCTCTGAACCCACCATTGGCAATCCTAACAGCCCCTGCAAATGTCACTCACTTGAATAGCAGTGGCAGACACTGCAACACTACATTATCTCTGTGCTATTTGTGTCATGTATCTAGTGCTATCATTCATAAGACTGCAGGTAGGGGCTGTGCTCAGCCCTTCAACAGCTTCCCCCTGTACAGGACTATGACTCTGTGAGCACTACCAGCATGAGAGTCCAGACATGCATATCAGTTAGCAGACAGACATGCTGATGATTGTCAGGTTAGACTAAGACAGGCTGACCTGAGTCAGGAATATATACCCAAAACTGTCATGCACAGTACCAGGCATATGCTCACCAACTGCATGAAGGTTGAGTGTATGGGATAGAAAGGGCAGGGGAAACAGGTGCTGATAGGTGAATGTGTTGCAGTTAAAGTAATGACTAAGCTTGTGAGGGAGCAGGTCCAGGGAAGTAAATAGTGTGGGAAGAAATAGCCAGGGAATTGTTATGGCTAGGCTTGTATAGGCCCTAGGGCTGATAGCCTAGTACCAACCTATGAACCTATGAACCTATTGCCAGTACTCAAGTAACCTCCTCTCTATGTGTGAACCTGTGGGACTGCAAAACACCCAGGTGACGTATATGAAGGCTAGCCTGCT
This sequence comes from Protopterus annectens, assembly GCF_019279795.1. Lineage (NCBI taxonomy): Eukaryota > Metazoa > Chordata > Ceratodontiformes > Protopteridae > Protopterus > Protopterus annectens. The sequence goes on from NC_056725.1 coordinate 327,053,950, forward strand.
GTGTCAAGGGTATGTATGCAAGGTCACACCGTCTGCCCCAATTGTCCCTCACACACTGTTGCATGTAAACACACCTGATAAACATGTATATACACAGCTGTACCTTGACTATGAAAAGGTCACTGTGTTTCCACTACTCCATACTCATCATTGCTACATTCAGCAGGCCCACAGCCTGCAGACACGCAGACACCTGGAACACAAACAGAATACAGTGCATGACACAACAGTCAGTCAGCAGTACTAACAGCAGTAATGCATCATATCTAAAAAGGTACAGACACCACGATGTGCATGCATAACTATTGCCAACAGACAGCACCTTACACAGCATTACATTACTGCACTGTATTATATTTACCCTGTCCATCAGTCCCATATAAGCATGTCCCTGCATTGATGGCATGGCTTACAGGGATGTGGCACAAGTATCATTACATGCATAGGCCCAAGGACAGATGCAGTACTACTCCCCGAAGGTGACTGCTGTCTGCTGGATCCACGTCCCTGATGGGACTGGCCTGGACCATGTAACTATGGCCTGCTTTGGTGTTGTGTGGACAGCACCCTCCCTTTGGAAGTGCTGGTGGTATGGCCACTATGGGACTGTGAATGTGCATGGGCACATGGTCTCTCAGCTGATCTTGTTGCTGACCTACATCCACCTGGCCGATGTCCTACTGCCACCTCATGCTCAAGCACAGACATTGCACAGTCGAGCAGTGACAATGTCTCACCCCACCATCTATCTGCAACATCAGCAAAATGACATATGGCATTGCAAATTGCCTTGGAGGTCATCACGCATGACAGGAAGTGCTGCATTCATGATCCTGAGCATCTGCTTGGTGTTGCAGTCAGTACACGCTTGTGCCTCCATGAATGACCATAACATGCATCTGGTGACACCTGCTGTGGGACTTGTGACAGGGGCTTGATGGGCAGCAATCCTCCATTGAACACCCCTGTCCATCTGCCTGTTTGTGACCTCACCTGCTCTCTGGCAATGGCTAGCGTCTACACTCACACTTGCCATAGTCACCACACTAGTCTGTTCCATGCCACCACCCTCTAACTGTCCTTTATCTTTGGCTGATGAGGACTGGGTATGTGTGGGCATACTGACTGTTTGCAGGGACATTGTGGTTGGAAGTGGGATACCAACCAATGGCATAGATTCAGCCCTCAACAAACCCATCTGTGCCTCACTATGACCACCATTATCGTTAGAGTCCAATAAGACACTGACATCAGGTTGTGAGGGGGAGAGACACCAACCCCCATGTTCACCTGCGAGGGGAAGACATCATATGTAAATTAATGCACTGCAGTATAATGTTTGCTGATATACACACACACACACACACACACACACACACACACACACACACACACACACACACACACACACACACACACACACTCCTGGTAAAGTCCGGCACAGCTTTTCCACCTATTTGCCCTTCAGGCCAGACTTTACGGTAGTTCTGACTGCCACAATCCATCTCCTTAACAGTTACTGTAAGGCCCTCAACACAGGATGACAAATCCTACTGTGTGATGGGCCTATTAGCAGAATGGTATGTGTGACCAAGACCAAGGCTATTGGAATGAGCTATACAGTGTCACCAAGTGCATATGCAAGTACTGTAAGAGCTGACATACTGCTATACAGACCAGACACAATGACAAGGTTTAATGATATGTGATAATAACTAATGAAGGAACAAGAGAATACTCTATCAATGCAGTACCCACACAGTTCAGACTCACAGGGATTCATGTCAGACAACATTGCTGGACATTCTGCAATACATACAGGAATCATGTAAAGTACTAGGCGGATAGGTTCATAAGATGATACTAGGCTATTGGCCTGGATGCCCTCATAAGCCTAGCCCAGAATTTCACCCATGTCCCTTCAAAGCCAGCACCTGTTTCCTCTGTCCAGCTGGGACACACGCTGGATCCCAGGGGTGTCTTTTCCATTTCCCATACAATCATCCAGCTTCTTCTTCAAGATGGTTATTCAGGTACTTTGCTAGACATGGGGAGGGTTTGCAATTTACAGACAGTGTTTCATGTGGGACACTGTGCTTTTCCGCCAAAAAGAACTATACATGTCACAGACCAGGTGAGGGCCTTGCGTGCATGTTGTGTGAGTTGGGTTTGTCTTACAGATATGCAGAAATGCCAACAAGGCTGATTTGGAAATGGCCTTATATGCTAGATACAGGTTGCCTATGATCAGTCTGTATGAGACTGAGTACAAGGACAAGGCTTTCGGCCTATCTGTATAGGATAGGTGTTCCATACCCTGGATTTGCCTGGTCAGGAACCTCTGTGGTCTTTGCAACTGCTGCATTTGCTTGGCAAGATACATGCCAAAGGAGCCATTGTACTTGGTAATGCATCAGATAAGGGTGGAGTACAGGGATGTTGTGGCGTCCTGGTTCCTGGATGACATACCCATATTTGTGAGGTGGGCCATGTAGACAGCCTTCCGTACCATGGTGCCCACACAGTGGCAAACTGTCAGGTTGCTAACAACCTTGGTGCACAAGTCACCTCACACCTGATTGCATACTCAGTACATTAATATTACTGTCATAATTAGTGTGGATGACATCTACCACAACAGGGAGAATGATGCATCTCCTGGCATTCAGTTTGAGAAAATGCTTCTGGCACCAGTCATTAATTTGTATAAGGGCTCCTTGGAGGATGCTCATGTCAGTAGGGGAATGTAAGACAGTAGCCAACTTGAAATCATCTGTAAAACTGGTCAGCCACAGACCCTGGTTTTGTCCTGTCCCCCAGAAATGTATATTGCAAACAGTAGAGCCCCCAGCCCGATCCCTGGGGTACACCACTCTGTAAGAGTCCACTACTAGAGCTGGCGTCCACTACTTTGACCAAATGGGTACTATCATTGAGTCAGTTAGCTACTCATCTGGTAACATACAGGTTGATGCCTAGTTGTGTAGGCATGTGTATCATGGCCACCTGGGAATTATTGTGAGAGTTTTGGGCTAGGTGAAGGCAGGCAGTGTGCACTGTCTTCCCCTTGTCCTTGTGTTTGTTGACTGCTTCAAATAAGTTGACCAGGTTTAACAGGCCTGATTTCCCTTTGACAATGTCACACTGTGTGGGTTCAAGCATTTTGAGGTTGCTGATGTCCCTGTTTATAAGGTCCTTGATATTGCCTTCCATGCCCTTGCAGATCAGGCTAGTTAAGCTGATGTGCATATGATTGGCTGGGTCAGTGGATTGCTTCACCTTTGTGTATAGGGATGATAGTGGCTGTCCTCTGTGTAGATGGGATGACACTGGTGCCCAGGCTTTGGTTGACTACAGTGTTTAGTGGAGCTGAGAGCTCATGCCTAAGTTCATGTAGGATGCAGCCAGGGATAGTATCAGGCCTATGGAGAATTCAGTTTGTTGCCTTTGAGAGGATATTATGGACTTGCTTCCTGATGATGAGGGGAGGGGAGAAGGTGCTGTGCATGTCCATGTATACTGATGGGGGGGACAGGGTGGTGATGTTTACACATAACCTGTCTGCAGCAGGTTGGCTATATCTATGCCATATGTGTATGTGGTGTTATTGACCACACTACAGAGCAGATTTGGGTGTTGCCTCTGGGATTGCAGACATATGTGTGGAAGGCCTATTGACTGGCCTTGTGGATGTGTCCAATTTGCACTCAAAGTTAGCCTTAGGGTAATTCACCTTATTTGCTTGTGCAGATAAAAAGGTGACATTGCTTCCAATTTGGCACCTGCTCCTTCTTGGCCCTGTCCAGCAATTATTTCCACCTATTATGGAATCTGTGTATTGTTGATGTCCACCACAGAGGTTTACCCTACCTTGAGGGAGATGATTTTGTCCTGTCAGGTATTGCAGAGTCCATACAGCTATGTAGGTGCTCACATAGTATTGTGGTGTAAGCGTGGACACTTCTGCTTGTTCCAACTGATGGGACGGTGGCTGTAAAGTTCCTTATACCTGCTCTGAGGAGATTTATAGTCAGTTTTGGAAAGTGTTGTTTGTTTAACCCTGACAGAGGGGGCGGCAGGGGAGATGGTGACCTCAACAGTGATGGCTATGTGGTCAGATCTTACTAAGGAACATGACACTATAGGAGTGCTACAGTGGCTACTTATATTGGTTATGAGCAGGTACAGGATATCTCCACCTGTCGTAGGAGTGTTGACAAGCTGATCAAATGCATTGGCATTGACAAAGCCGAGGAATGTCTGTGCATTCATGTTCAGGTAAAATAGGTCATGCATATTATGGTTCGGTAGTGAAAGTCACCCAGGAGCAGGGTAGATGAATCTTGTGCACTTGGGATGACTCCTGTGTGTCATACTGTTTGGACAGCCTGGAGGTGTGTATGTTTATGATAATCTTTAAAACTCCAACTTCTGCTTTGCAGCTTTGCATTTCATTTGGGGCTCCAACGTGGTGGTGGGATGAGTAACCTGGCAAGGTTAGTGTACTGCCCACAGCTGTAAACCAGGTGTCAGTGATTACACAAATGTCAGCATCCTCCAGGATGAGGTACGCTTGCAATGACATTAATTTCATGCTAAAACTCCTAGCTCCTGTTACAGCAAGATATCTGACACACATCAATGGTGGGCAAAGGTTGGAAATTAGTGACACTTTATAAATCTAGCTGTAACACACTTAGTTGCTAGTAAAGACAGTTTTACATTCACAGGAATACTCTGCAGGATATGACATCTGACATTCAAATGTATGCTATTATGTTATGACTTCAGTCTTTATTGGGTTGCCAGTGATTTGCAGGACAATACACAACTGTATGAGGTATTGACTACAAATATGAGGCAAACATGTGGTCAGTCTGCAAAACTCTGGATAATTGAAAGGTATGAACTCAGTATATGACATACAGCTCAATACACACTTCTGCACCAGTTGTTTGCTATGCACATACCCTATATAAGTCTATTACATTTGTAAGGCAAGCATAGTAGCATTCACAGGTGACATGAATATTTACAACAACCTAGGTAGCTGGCCTAGCAGTGTCACAGTCAGTACTGGACAACAGACACTCCAGCCGTAGTCATACAGAGCTGACCTTTGCTGGGGTGACTCAGGGGCCAAAGCTGTGATCTATGTCACTGCAGACAGCGCTAGCAGGAATGGCCGTAGGTGCTGGACAGCAACATGTGAGTCCAGCAAGTCTTGTTGAGACTTAGTCTTTAACTTCCTATTTCACATTATTGCATCCCCCCTTCTGCATTCCATTACATTCTTAATTGATTGACATACCTGTTATAGTGCTGAAGAGTTTCCTCAGAATAATGCAAATGTTTAGGTTTGTGTAGTCACAGTCTGTCTTGTGTAGATGGGTTCAGACCTGTTTTGAATAGGCAGCAGCTTGCCTTTTGTAGATAATGCTTATGAGCAGGTGATGGCTTGTGCACCAGTTGGTGTCTCCCACTTGCTACTCGCATGCCGAGCAGCTGTGTTGTCTATTAGCCAATGTCATAGCAACACAGTGCTATACGTAAGTCACTCATGTGGGCCTTGACCTTTTTCTTGCCTGTGAGGAGGACATTATGGAGGTGTGGGGGCTACAGCTTCACAGAAGTTAGGCAGAAATACCTCTCAGAATAAGAAATATGGAGACAGCCCAACAAAATGGGGGACAAAGTTCCAGAATTAGGTACAAATTGTAAGGAAGTACTGCTGCTATACACCTAGAAGATTGCTATATTAACAGGGTTTGTCTGGACATGCATTTTCTGCATGCCATGAAGTCTGACAGTGATATGTCTATGACATACCTCTCAACTGTCAAGATGTCCACAGAATGGCCAGAGGTTTGCCTCTTATGTTTGGTCTGTTCATCAGACAATTTCTTTTTTTTGAGAAATCAGTAGGCTAATGTGAGGATTGAAGTCAGTAAAGGTTGACATCCATTTGTGTTTCAGACATCATATCCTTCATAGATGTTATGTTACAGCAAACCCTGTAACACCAGCAGCTGTTTCAGTTTGTAACACCATTATGTGAGATATGTCTCTTTTTTCGGCCCAATGTCTAGCAAGTATGTCAGGCTTTGTCCAGATGTCTTGCAGTAAGAGGTTTAGAGTTATGGTATATCATTATTTATTGACATCACTCCTCATATCATCCCAGGGACTTAGCAGACTCCAAGAAGTGGTATGCAGCAGTGGCCATAAATATGGTTCTACACCCTGGACATTCTGTGGAAATCTGTACAACTGAGAGTTATGTATGTCTGGCCATTGTTAACAAACTGTCAAGATTGTGCAGCAGTTTGATGTGAAATGTTTGTTGGGCTGAGTAGGGAAAGTGGCAGATGTGAGTCTCATAGATCCTTTTCTATCTGACTGTGCATGCTGCCACAGCTGCTGGTGGTTTATCAAGTGTATATATTTGTAGGGGCAGACTGAGAAATGTCCTGTAACACCGCAGGATTCCCAGTAGACTGTGACTTCCAGCAGTATATGTTGGTGTAGTATGTGACTGGCAGCCAGGATATGTTTGTTCAAACAGTTGTTATACTCTAGAGTTCAGATGGGGGTATTGGTATGTTGCTGTGACTGTGGTGCAAATGGTTGTGGGTGGTCAATTTCTCACTGATGTCTGCATTTCCCTACAGCTACATCCCTGTAGTGCATGATGTATTTGAAAATGCACTCATAATTCCCCAGAGATGATTTGGGGTAGTATTTTGTTAGTCTGACTGTAGCTCAGAAGATGATGGGTGAAATGTTTGACAGTGCTCAGTGTTTTTTCCTTCTGTTACATGACTGCAGTCATACCTCTTCACTGTCTGGATTTCTATACACTGTCCAGATGTGTGGCTCATATTTTTGGTCTGTTCCCCATAACAGTTGTGGGCTTCTGACAAATCACTGGAATGATGTGAGCATTGACACCAGTAAATGATGCCAATCATTTGTGTTTCAGAGCTGAAATATATCTGAAAATATATGTTAAAACAAACCATGATACTCTAGCAGACTTCAATTCTTATAACAGCTATATTTCAAATATGTCACTATTGTTTGCCCTTTATCCTCCCTCTTTGTCAGACTTTTTGCAGATGTCGTGCAGTAAGAGGATGAGTATATGTGTGTGTGATATATATATATATATATATATATATATATATATATATATATATATATATATAAATATGTGTGTGTGTGTGTGTGGGTGCATATATATATATATATATATATATATATATATATATATATATATATATATATATATATATATGTGTATATATATATATATATATATGTGTATATATATATATATATATATATATATATATATATATATATATATATATATATATATATATATATATATATATATATATATATATATATATATATATATATATATATATATTTCATTGAATCTCATTTCACTGAACTTCATTTCACCACAACTACATTGCTGAAAACACAAATTACTGAAAACTCAATTCACTGAATCTCATTTCACTGAACTGAACTTAGTATATATGACACTGTGTAGAGTACTGTAAGGCAAGTAAAAGGTATATGCCCTTTTCCCCACTGTAGTGTCATCCTGGATTTAGTATATATAGTTATGGGGGGTGGGGGTGGGGGCAGATCCCCCACTTAGTTTGAGTACATGTTGTCTTCTGGAGAGAGTTAGTCATTGGTGTTGCAACTATGCATGCCTGTTGTTTAAAATGTATTGTTTTGAAGTTTTTGGTAAAATACAATATAAAACAAACAAGGTGGGGAGTTGTGCCCCCCACACAGTCAAACTATATATACTAACTCTAGGATTGGACTACAGTGAGGAAAAGGGCATATACCTTTTACTTGCCTTACAGTACTCAACACAGTGCCATATATACTAAGTTCAGTTCAGTGAAATGAGATTAAGTGAAATGAGTTTTCAGTAATTTGTGTTTTTGCGATATTGTCAGGGTGAAATGAAATTTAGTGAAATGAGATTCAATGAAACAAAGTAGACCCATATATATATATATATATATATATATATATATATATATATATATATATATGTATATATGAGTACTAAGGATGAGTATTTTTCCCTTCTGTTAAATGACTGTAGTGCATAACATGTTTGTACAAGCATTTCAAACTACCATAGCTCAGATGGTGTAGAGGTACCTTAAAGTGATTGTAGTGCACAGGGTCCTGGGTTCAAGACTTGGTAGTGATGAATTTTTTCCATTAATGTTAAATGACTATAATGCATGATATGTTTGTGAAAGCATTATAAATTCTTACAGCTCAGATAGTGTAGTGGCATTTTACTGTGATTGTAGTGCACACTATCCTGGGTTTGAGACTTGGTAGGACTGATCATTTTGTTGATGGACAGAACAAGGGCTGATGGAGAAAGAGTGATTAAAGCACTTTTAAGCAGTTGTAAGTGGATTTGAGTGGATTTATGTGAAGCTACACGAGGTTAACAGATGGTTAAGTCCTCTTACCTTTGCTTAGTGGCACTTATTCCCACTTACACCCACACTAATTTTAAATAAAAAAAGAAAAGAAATGGTGATAGGAAAGTGGTGAAATGGAGGCAAGCAGGGGTTAAAACATTAGGAAAACTAGATAGGGATGTGCAGGATGGGTGTAGGAAAGGACTATAGTTCTAAATTTCTACTGCAGCCACAGCTGTGACTGGTGTGGAAAATTTGGAATTTACAGCCTCACACCCCACAGGGAGGGGTACTGGCAACATACATTTGTATAGTAATTTGAGTGTTGATTGATTTATGTCACTGGACATGGGGTTAAATGTAGAGCTATGTATGGGGCAATGACTTTTTGCAGGACAGATGCCTTTTTTATTAAAGTGAGAGTGGGATGTTGGGGAAGGGTTGTAGGTATGTTTGGGGAGGTAGTTTTGGTAGGATAAGTTGCAGTCTCAGACAGACAAGTCACACAAGACTGCAGAATGGGGGCAGTATATGACACATGAGGTGGGGTAAATACCTTGGACGGGGAGGGTGGTTGGGAATCAGAGGCCCATGGGCCCCTAACTGGATACAGTGGGACTGAGGTCTCCACCCATGGGCAGTCACCACTGCACCTTCATTGCTTTGAAGGTGGCTGTGCTGGGGGACGCACAACAGGGGCAGCCTGCACCTCCAGGTGCACTAGGTGGCACTCCATCTGGCACAGCCGTCCATCCAACTCAGAGCAGATGCCACTGTGCACCATACCCTAGAACTTGTGGTGGGTGAGAGGCTCCTCTCCACACCCTCACCCGGGGGGGGATGGGCCCCATCCCCTGAGGGGGGTTCCACCTGAAGGTGGTGTAGGACCAGTGGAGGAGGAAGTTCCAGGTTGGGTCCCAGACATGCTGGGGCCCTGTGCCACAGCCAATTGAGAAGGGACAGGCAGATCCGCCAGGATCTGTCTTCCCAAATGTGCTATGGTGTTGTCCAAGATATATTTGTTAGTCATGAACAAAACATTTCAAAATTAGTTATAACAGCATGTGTGGGTGTTCAAATTAACCCAAACCAACAGATTTGAAACAGTTGCATATCAAACAGAACACATGCATAAATGGAAAAACAGTAAGCATTGTGACAGTATGCTAGTTACATTGACGGCTACAGCCACCACCAATGGTATTTAAACAAGGTATGTTAATATGCAACCAATTAAATTTATGAACAATAATAGAACAGAAGCTCCAACATTAAGTTTTGAGAAAAACATACCTGCGGTATATGGATAATAGCTAGTGATGCAGATGAAGGGTGGGGGGAGAGAAAAAGTCAGTTAACAACTGTATAGGCTTCTATTCTTCACAACAATACTGCTCCATACTCTACAGGTCTGCCCTCAATTTACATTTATTTATGGTCGGTAGCTTCTCTAGCACATACATACCTGTCCAACTGTCAACCTGTAATGGTATGGGGCAGACTGGGACAACTATGGCTACATTACTAGGGGGGCTTGTACATGTCAGAATTACATATCTTACAAAGATGGGGTACCCTGCACTGGTGTTGTGTGTGTCTGCTACTGGCATACTTCACCTGGATTCCTATCAGTGTCCAAGGTGACTGGCAGCAGTGACCACTAGCCATGACAGCATGACACTTGAGAGACATGTATTGGGAAGAGTGCATTGTGCATGTACCTATCCTGCTGTCATTTGTAGGCATGGGGTTGGACAGTGGTACAGCTGTACATGGTGTATTGGTATATCCTTCATACAGCTACTACAAACATTTATTTACTTGTAAGACATGTGGGGAAAATATCTGTTACCACTATCTGACTGTTTCTACAAATATTCAAGATATCTTGTGTGTATATATGCACACATCTCAGTACCACTCCCTGGATTTGAACCATATCTGGGTGTGCTAAAATGAACAACAATGCTATTTCTCATCACACTGGGGTACTGGGGAACTGCTATGTCTTACTTGACTGATTTCTGCCTATTACTCTGTGCGTTAGACAGTCTGACCTTGTAATCCTGAGATTCATACATGACAGACAGTGTACTGTGTATTAATCCTCTGAAATAATACAATCTGGAAATCAAAGGTTAACACAAGGTAATGCTGCAGGGGACACACTATAATACATTAGATATTACTATTCAGGGTTCAGATCATAGTGCATAACATATTTCATATTTCATTTACATCTTGTTTTACAGCTCCAGAATCTACTGTTTTGCATAATAGCTGGTCCTCAGAACAACCTCAGTAAATTCATGCTGTCAAAGCCATATTTGCTGTGAAGAACCTGTACAGATTATATTTGTACAAAAACATACCAGAGTAAACGCAACAGTTGGAGGTTTAGGTCTTTATTGTACTTATATGTCACAGTGCTTTACTGCTGCATATCCTGTTGAACACTATTATTCTGGCAAAACTTTATTTAATCATTAGACACAGAACACACTACACCTACTGGTAGTAGACAAATAACTCCTTCTTTATTTCACTATATACTGCATGACAGATCTGTACTCACCAGCATGTCGGTGCAGGCTTATCAGTCTGTCGTCATGGGCCTCGGCATTGTTAGCTAGAAAACAAACATTATGCATACCTGTCTATCACATTCTCCAGCTAGTGTTTAGTACAGCCATGGATAAGATACTTACTAACTACTGGAGCATTCCGTGCCCATATATCTTGGATCCACTGGGCTAAGAGCTCCCTCTTCCTCCACTTTAGGTCGGCATAATAATGCTGTACCTGCTCATCCATTTGGGGGATTCCAGTGGCACTGGTAAGGTTGCATGCCAGACGGTCCCATGCCTCCACTTTGTACTGAGAACCCTGGTACTGGCCCTGCAGTGGTCTGTCATCATGGTTTTCTACAAGGAGCCCAGCCATGACCCTGGACTCCTGAATGCCCCAGTGGTGTGTCCGAAAGCACACTCCCTCTCCAAGGCCAGACATGGTTCCTGCAGCAATCAGACTACAACAGGTTATGGCTGTATTCCCACCTGTGCAGATTAAATAAGGCCATATTCCTGCCCATTGCCATCATTGGACCATTTTGAAAGTGTTAAGCTCAGCTAAGTGGTGCAAAAATCTGCTAAGCTGAGTTGAACAATGCTTAAAGGGGCAAATGCTGAGCACTGCTTAACAGTGTGTAAATCCACTTAGCTGAGCTGACTGCTGCTTAGAATTTACCTATAAGCAATGCTTAAACTGGCTAAGCAAATCTGAGCACTGCTTAGCATTGTTCAGTTTTCATTTTAAAAAAAATATTGGACTTGTAGATTAATTCACCATTACTGACATATTAAGTGTATATGATTTACTTTACATGACATCCTCCCATGTGCCTTCATTACATTACCTTAGGGTGTGACTATACCATATGGGACACTTGTGTATACATGGGTGATTTCACATGTTATATGCACTCACACTTCCATTTTGAACCAGCTACACTATCCTGGGTAACAAATATCAATTGCTACATAATTTAACATAATACAATTAATTTTAACAATGCTTTCTCATGTAAAAATAAAGTGCCTGCATTGGTACTCAAACTGTGAACTCCTGCATGCACAGCTGGAACTATAACCACTATGTTATCACGCTGTTAAGGATTTTAGCTATACATTTGTATTTAGCTCCTATGGAATGTTTAAGCAATACTGAGCAGATGGCCATAACGCGCAAACCCGCTCAGCTATGCTTAAACTTAACATAGGACAGAAAAAAAAATTAATAAAAGCACTTTAATTACATGCATCACAACTACTTGTAAGTCATAATTGGTAATGCACTATCTGTCTTTCTATCAACTGTCTAAGTCTGTATGGGACATAGGATTGAAGTCATTACATAATGGCATACATTCGGAGTTTCAGACTTCTACTCCTTCCCTACATGTTATGTTAATACAAACCCTATTCCTCTATCAGACTTCTAAGCTTGTAAGGGCAATATTTATGATCTGTCCCTATTTGTCCCCCGATCATTTAGGCTTTGGACAGTATTTTGCTCTAAGAGGTTGAGACATGTTAAAGGTGCCATACGGCACTTTTGCATTGCAGGGGGTGTGTGATAGTACCTGTCAAACAACCCTTGCATTGCTTACTGTCTAAATAGCTGCTTTTAGTGTCTATGGACACTGACAGCACTTAGAAAGTGCCGTACAACACTTTGACAATGCAGGGGGTGTGTGACAGTACTTGTCACACACACCCTGCATTGCTTACTATCTAAATAGCTGCTTTCAGTGTCGGCGGACACTGAAAGCCCTTAGAAAGTGCTGTATAGCACTTTCAGAGTGCAGGGGCATGTTAGATGTGCGAGTACTACTAAAACATGCCCCCTGCACTCAGCAGTGTTCGTGTCCACTTAGCCTTAGCAGTAGCATGCCTTCATGAATATGTAAGGTGCACTGCTGTTAAGGCTATGCTGAAATGGACATTATTCACTCTGTGCAGGAATAGCACTATTCCTACATGGAGTGTATTGAATCCTGGGGATTATGTGAAAATTAATTGGTTGAAGGTTAGTAGATTAGGTAGTTCAAGACATTTTAGTTGGTGAATTGAAGTGCAGTGGTTAGATCTATAAGGGAGGTCTGGCAAATCTTGTTATTTTTTTGTAACATGATGCAAGTTTATTTAAGTCTGTTTTTCTAAGCTTAGTAAATATTGGAGAGGCATATAGAAGGCAGGAAAGTAAATAGATTTTGGCTATGGATTTTCTGGTGGTGTTGGTAAGGAGAGGTTTCACCCTGTAGAATGAGCCTATCTTGTTGTGTACCTTTTTGATAGTTATAGCTAGGAGTTTATCAAATCTAAGATTGCTGTCAATTGTAACCCCGAGGAGTTTGGTGTGTTCAACATGTTCTATTATAGTATTATTGGAGGAGTGGATGGTGAAGGTTGAATTTAATTGGGTGTTGTTTTTTTTTTACCAGTGAAGAGCATGAGTTTAGTTTTGTTAGGATTAAGGATAAGTTGGGAGTCAGAGAGGAATTTTTCTCTGTCAAGGAAGGCTTTCTGGGTAGTTTGTAGGAGTTCAGGAAAGGAAGGAGCTGAACATATATGGAAGGAGTCATCCACATATTGGATTATGGTTGCATATTTTGTAGCTGAGCAGAGTTTGTTGGTGAAAATGATGAAGAGTAGTGACCCGAGTATTGACCCTTGAGGTACACTGACAGAGACAAGTAAAAGAGCGGAAAGTTCATCTTGCCACTTTACTGTCTGTTGTCAGTCAGATACCTATAAAACCAGCAGAGGGATATTTGGGAAAGGTTTTAGGAGGCTAGATCATTGAGCAGTTTCTGATGACAAAGAGTGTCAGAGGCTTTTGACATATCAAGAAAGATGGTGGATACAAGGTGGACAGAATTTCTGATCTGGTTGAGTTTGTAAAACTGGCCAGTGCAGTGGTGGTGCTATGCCTAGGTCTAAAACTATGTTGGTATGCAGATAGGTGATTACTTTTTATCAAATAGTCAAGTAGTTGAGAGTGTATGCATTTTAATGGATTTTAACAATAGGGGTAGAATAGCTATTGGATGATAGTTTGTGAATTCTGTGGAGGTGCTGCCCTTATGCAAAGGGATGATGTAAGAGACTTTCCACAACTTTGGGATATACTGTTTTGTTATGGACTGGATCATTAGGATATATATGGGGTAGGAAATGTCATCTGATACTATTTTGAGAAATTTATTGGGGAGCTGATCAGCTGCAAGGGAAGAGGGCTTTAGTTTGGACAAAAGTTTCTTAATGGTGTTAGTTTGGATAGGTTTTATTAAGAATGTTTTTAGTTCATCTGTTGAGTGTATAAATAGGGATAGTGGGGTAGTACTATTGTTTTTTTTTTTTTTTTTTGCAAGGGATAGGATAGAATTGATAAAATGATAGTTGAATTGCAATGCGATGCTAACAGATTCAGTTGCGGATGGTGTTGGGGATGCAACATGCTGGAGGGATAGGTTCCTGACCCAGAGACTCCCCATACTCTGGAATAGACTGCCATACATGTCAAGCAGAGCGCCTCCTTGGCGCTCTTCAAAAGGAACCTTGATGATTGGATGGGAGATAGGAAATTCACCTCAGGGATCACATCAGTAGCCCTGCTAGACAGGGGTCCAGGGAAGTAAATATTGTGGGAAGAAATATCCAGGGAATTGTTATAGCTAGGCTTGTATAAACCCTAGGGCCAATAGCATAGTACCAACCTATGAACCTATGAACCTATGGTATGACCTGGTTTTAGCAAGGAGTTGATGGCTCTCCAAATTTTCTGGCGGTCATTATGGTGCTTTTTTTGTAGTGATGTGTGTTACGTTTTTTTGTCCTGTCTAATTTGTTTTTTTTTAATCAAGGTTGCACATTTGGCAATACTTGAAAAGTGATGATTCATTTTTAGTCTCTTGGTATTGGGACCTTGCTTTGTCTCTTAGTTTAAGAAGTTTCATAGTATCATTGGTGAGCCATGGTATATATTTAGATTTGATGCATATTTTTCTAAGGGGGACTATGATATTTAGGATATTGATGATTTTTTTGTTGAAATATTGTACAGCTGAGTTCAAAGGGAGGTGCATTAAGGGAGACCAGTCACAGTTTCAGAGGAGGGTATTAATGACTTCATGTGAAAAAGTTGTTCTACTATGAGTGTATTTATAGACAATGTTTTTGGGAAAGCGAGTACATTGCCTACATAAGTGGGCAGATGGTCACTTAGGTTGCCAGGGAGATAGACATATTGATGGTAGAGGGTGGGTCTGTTAGTGAAAATCCAGTACAGTCCAGTATTGATTGCTTATTACTATGTTTGTCCACCCTAGTGGGGTTTTGGATCAGTTGACAGAACGCCATGTAAGTTTACAAAATTGGAGGGACTGTTGAAGAAGCAGGTTGCCCAATGAAGGTTAAAGTCTCCCTTTATAATGTTTTCCTGACTGTATGTTGAGGTACCAGTGCACGAGGTCTGTAATGGTGGTTGGATTGTTACCTGGGATATGTAAATGACTATAATAATAATGTGTTTATTATAGATTATTTGAAGAATGGAGATTAAAATTTCACAATATTTGGGGTCCAGAGGGTTACTAACCAACTGATCTATTTTGAGGTTCTCTTTGTAAATTATACAATGTCGCCGCCTTTCTTGTGAGTCCTATTATGCCTCAGAATGTTGTACCCAGGGTTTAGGATCTCATTGTCATCTATGTGTGGTTTTAGCCAGATTTCTGTTAGTAGTGCTATATCTGGGGTGCATTGGCTGAGGCTTATATGAAATTCTGGGATTTTGTTTAGTATTCTTCCCATGTGTATGTTTAAGATTAGGAGATTTAAGTTCTGTGAGGGAAGTTTGTGATGTTTGCAGTGAGTGGGGTGTTAAAGAATTGGGGTAGTTGTGGAAGCTGAGGGCATGGATTGGGATGAATGTCCCCACTTTGTTTAATGTGGGCTGAGTTGACTAAAAATAGGTGGGTGAATTTGCTAAATAGCCTAGTAGCTTTGTGTAATATGCTTGCAATTGTATGTGAATAAATATATTTGTAAGGGAATAATTCAATAGTGGTGTTATTAAAAAGGTAAGGTGTAATAGTAAAGTTGGTTATTGGGTTAAGGGGCGGGGCTGTGAGTGGGTTGGTAGGTGAGTGGATATTGGAGATCTGTTGGTTGTGATAGGTTGTGTAGTCATATGTGGTAGTGAGCAAGATACATGATGTTAGGTGTTGCAGTAACATGCATAGTTGGTGTAGGTTTACTAATTAACTAGTTGAATTGAGGTAGTACTGGGCTGATGTGGTTGTGATTAGTAAGGGAAGGATTTTAGTATTGCATGTATTGCTAAGTGGAAATTAATGGTATGGTAGTGATTGGAGGATTAGGGAGGTAGGCATGTTCTGAGGGTAAGTATAAATTTAGGGATAATGGTGGTTTGTTGGAATGGGGGTAGGATAGGGGAGCAGACTGATCCTGAGCATAGCGAGGGTGAACCTAACGGGCTTACCCTGGTCTAGTATCTTGCTAAGAAAACAATCAGGTAAGTTTTAAAGATGTAAAGTCCGGCAGGGAGTGGATTAGCAGAAAAAATAATGATGGCTGGTTTTCAGTATCTGTTATAGGCTGAGTAAATAAAAATAAGCAGGGAGAAAAAGTAGGCTGAGGGTGGAAGAAAAGTGCAAATAAGGAAGAGAAGGTCTAAACTATTTAATTATGGTTAACTGGGGGTAAAATAATAAGAAGGGCTAACAAATATCTAGGAGTCCCTGAAGAACAACAACCTGCAACCGATACAGTATAGTTTTTGCTTAAAAAGTAAGAAGAAAAAACAGGGAGGAGAGATGGTCTAGCATAAGGAGTGGTAATTTACAAGGGACTGTTAGGTTTGAACAGGGCACAAATTAGAAAATCAACTACTAGCTGTACATACATTAATGTTAAGGAATTTTTCTTAAGATATGTTTAGGACTTCCAGGGACAATAAGTGTTTCCTTTCCACATGCACTTGTTTTTTCATGTGGGACTCTGTAAGATCAGCCAGTTAGTGAGAGAGGTCAGCGAGGGGTGTAATACCTAATAAAAAATGGAGAAAGGAAGAGGTTAACCAGGAGAACACTAAAGTTATTATGTAAAGGCATGGATTGGAGGGCAAGATAGTTTAAGCATGTAAGAGTGCATAGCCATAGGTCTCAACTTGCTAAGATGCCAATGTGGAGCAGTCAAAATATGGGACAAGCTATTTTCACACTGCTTGAAAAGTGTACCTTGACCATGGCCATGGTCTTTCTACCAAAATATATCATGTGTAAGTATTTACTAAGACACACACTCTCTGCAGATGCAGGCATTTACATATATACACACACAGTTGTAGAAGCAAAAAGACCGTGGCTCACTCATATAAAAAAAACTTAAACACGCACGAACATAGACACACACACACACACACACACACACACACACACACACACACACACACACACACACACACACACACACACACACTGCAGTAACTTTACTGTTGATATAATTTATGTATTCCTTTATTCATTCAGAATAAAATACCCAGGGGTACTCTGTCAATTAAGTGGATGTAACCACCAGAAAAAATAGTAACATTTAAAGATGCAAAGGCACAGATACACAGGTGACCCACCATATACGCAGTCACAGAAACATGTCCAGCAATTAGTTCCACTTTATTGTTTCATTCTGATTCACTGAAAGAAGAAATATATACATTGTACCAACAGTGAAGTCACTGCTGTCAGACACATATAGTCCAAAGCATTATATATCCATATCCCCCTCCTCACACATAGACATACTGTGTTCTCAGCTATCCTTGACTTTGCTAAATGTTCTTGATTTTTTTTCTCATATTGCTGTCTGTTCTTCAGTCATTTTTCACATATGGACTGCAGTCCCTGAGTAATCATTAACAGTTTGAGTTTTAGACTTCATAAAATGCATGCTATTGCAAAATATTTTATTTTATCAAATTTCAAAGTATATAACAATATTTAAAATCTGTCTGATTTGGGAACTTTGTCTCCATTTTTTTTTCATCCCCGAACCTTGAGCCAAGACATTGTCAGATGCTTACGTACACAACACACTTCTCAAGTGTCCATATTTTTGTCTAATATTTTTGATCTTTTACTCATAAAATCTATGTTTTCTGGCAAACCATTGAAGGCTGAGTCTCTTAATAATTACATACACTTGAGTTTCAAACTTTATATCCTTCGGAAAATGCATGCTAGCACGGATCCTGTCATTCTAGCAACTTTTTAAGTTTATAAGAACAAAAACAGAAGAGATAGGGGCTAGAGTAAGGAGTGGTGATGTACAAGGGGCTGTTAGATTTGAACAGGGCACAAGACAGAGAGCTAACTACTATCTGTACATACATTAATGGTTAAGGAATTATCCTTGAGATAAGGCTCAGACTTCCAGTGTAAGTAGGTGTTTCCTTTCCATGTGCTCTTGATTTTGATGTGAAAGTCCGTAAGATTAGCCAGTTAGTGAGAGAGGTCAGTGAGGGGTGTAATACATTAATTGTAAGGAATTATCCTTGAGATAATGTCAGGACTTCCAGTGACAATAGATGTTTCCTTTCCATGTGAACTTGTTTTTTTGTGTGAAACTTTGTAAGATCAGCTGATCTGAGAGAGAGGTCAGCGAGGGGTGTAATACATCACCAGGCAGACACAGGCATAGCAGATAGAGGCCAACTGGGGAAAAAGAAAATGGTGTGGAGGCTTGACGTTAGTACAGGGTGGGAAGCAGATGAGAAGAAAATGTGCACTCATCTATTGTCTTTAAAGTGCACACAGGCTGGCAGAATAAACAAAGAGATATTTATACGTGTTTTAAGTTACCAGTTTCAAGAATGCCTTCTTATTAGTAAGACTTATTATAGAATTTTGGTCTAGGCTGCATGTATGCCTTTCACATTATGATATAATGAGTAACATGGGGCACTGGGAATAATGGAGAGCAGATGCACCAGCTATAGTTTGTTGGTGATGATTGGAACAGAAATGGCCATCTATGTTAAATTGGTATGCTTTTCTCCATGAGAAGGAAAATGCAGCAAAACTCCCTTTAGTTAGGAAGGAAAACTAATCTAGTGATCTTATCTTGATTGGTTTGAAGCCTCCTAAAGTTCATCTCATATCCCACAAATAATAAGATGAGATGTCTCAGGGATTCACTAAGAATGCCACCAGTCATTTTAAGGGTGGCAGTAAAAAGGCTCTCTTTCTGTGATGAGGTATGTTATGGTTCAGAGACATATTAACTGCAGTGAGAAAATGCCTCATTGTGGCTAAATTGGATGTCTCTCAATTGCTGTTAACTACCACAAATGCATATCACTACTTTCTGTTGCAGTTAACACTGGCAGTGGTGGAATTTCAGTAACAGAGGCATCCCCCTTACTCACACTCTGGCACACAATGCACACATTCAAACACACATACTGTACCCCATACCTGTCACTACATTTATAGAATGCTCCCGATATCTACTTTTTCCTGCCCTCATAACTCACAGATGATTTTAGTGAATCAGTAATGGCAGACATTAACATTTTACACTTTATATCCTTTAGGAAATCCAGGGT
This sequence comes from Protopterus annectens, assembly GCF_019279795.1. Classification (NCBI taxonomy): domain Eukaryota; kingdom Metazoa; phylum Chordata; order Ceratodontiformes; family Protopteridae; genus Protopterus; species Protopterus annectens. Next base: position 327,073,614 of record NC_056725.1, read on the forward strand.
AGTACAAAAGCTATTAGTCTAGAAACTGTCTAAGTTTGTAGGAGGCACATTTCTGATCCATCCCTGCTGTTATCCTGTCTTGTGCTATGATGTTAATAAGTGTATCTGCTGTTCTGTGTCTCTCCAGTGTACATCATTCACCATTTAGGACATTGTATAATGTTCACTATCCTAAATATATCTATGTAGAAAATGCTTGCAGCCCTAACTTTTCTGTTATTAGTTTAGTGGGTTAGTTCTGAGGTTTGCTGTGCCAAGGATGCAAGGCTCAACTCTACCTTTAGTGTCTTTAATGCACAGTTCATAATATTATCACTGGTGCCTTGAGGGTCATTAAACTACTTTTATTTTTATTTTTTGTATTTAATTGCCTTTAAGCCACACTACCTACAGTATCCCTGATATATATTCCTTTCTCTCCCAATCCCCATTACATGCAAATGTCATTAAGGCATGAAAGAAAAGTTCTCCTTGACGTCTCAAGTTTCTACACCTGATCTTTATTATGTGAAAGCACTATTAAGGCATGAAAGAAGCAGAATTCCTGACAAACATGTTAACTGTTATCCTTGGTGTTCAGTGGTACCTGACTACTAAACTCACTAACACTTACCTGTATCCTGATGGATAAATTCAAGGCTAACTGTGAGTAGCCTGGAGTGTCCATGCTTATCTATGCAGCTGAGTGATTCTCTGAAAATGTCCTACTGCAGGTAATTCCACAGGGAGACCGCATAGCTTGTTAGCACATGCCACTCCCCTGGACTGCCCCATTAGCATTTATCATGGCAGACAGCCCAAAGTGGTAATGCACATATTGGTGCAAAAGCACTGTGAAGGGTCTGTCTCTGAATTTGGAAAATTTACTGTAAGTTGTACACCTTGTGATTTTTATAAATATGGCCCTGTGTTACAGTCAAGGCAATCATAATTCCTTATTTGAAACTTATTAGAAAATGTTTGCCCTTATTTGATAGAAGATCATCTGTGTTGTATATCATTTTAGGTGAACATGCATCCTGTCTACTATTGATTTAATATGATAACTGATTTTTTTGGATAGAGCTTATCAAATCTTCTTAAGGTGGGCATACTGAGATGCAGTGGCTTGGACCTCTGGAAAGTTAGTCCAGAAAATATAATCTTTACTACTCAGCACCAGGTGTGCAAAGATTAGAAGTAACTGCAACAGAAAGAAGGACATGGTCTGCTGGAAAGTACACTGTTGGGGTGGTGGCGGCAACATTTTATTAAAAAAAAAAGTTTCTTACTATAAAATCAGTTGTACACCTTAATATAAGAACCTAGCAGGGTAGTCTGTAGTTTAGCTGCATAGTGTCTTTTATCACATCCTTCATATTCATTAGGCCTCATAACACCTATAGCTGAAAATCAGCTCACGGATGTGTTCCACAATGCTCTTTTACTGGACTATTTATCATTCTATTTTTTTCAAATGACCTTCCTTGGGACCTCTCTCACACTCTCATCTCAATGCTGATGTCAATGCCATAGTTCTACCTAAAGGGAATAAGATTGCTTCCAGCCTACAAAATGAACTTCAGACTGACTTTGTATCTATCTAGAATGAGCTTCACAAAAATAATCTACTCATTAATAGTAATAAAATCAATTAATTCTATTTGGCACAAAACAAAAAACAAAGCAGTTTAATGTTTCCTGGAAGCATGCAAGTTGTTTTTTTTTGTTTTTTTTTTTATATTTGTGAAGGGGATAGGGATAAAAAAGAATAGATAGCTATTAGTGCAAGTGAGATACTTTATCACAATTAACCACAATTTTCAATTATGTAATCTCTGTGGGTGTAGCCATCATTGCTGAGGAACCGCTTCTATATAGCCAGATAAACTTAATTTTTCAGAAATATGCATAGCTCTCTGCATTTATTCTAAGTTGAAAGGCTATTGGGGATTGCAAAGATGTATTTACTATTGTTTTGCTTGAGTGACTTCATTGAACTAAAAAGTATTGAAAATGTGAAGCAGTTTCAAATGGAGATGAAAGGATGTAACTACATAACAGATGTGACTGGAAAACAGTAATGTGTGCATGTAAGCTAAATGATGAAAATATACATTCAAAAGAACAGTCACTTAGAATAGTTGGGACTAATAGCTTTAAAAAATAATGGCTACTCTGTCTATACTGTCATAGGATGTAAACACCCATACAAGTATAGACAAAAAGCAAAGAATACTATATTATGCTAAGAAGTGTAGCATACAAATAGTAATGATGCAGGGGACCGATTTGGATAGAAATGAGCATGGGAAGTTTTTAAAGAAAGAATTTCAGGTGGACATTAAGCAGAATAACATGGACAGAAGAAAAGGGGAGAATAATATTGATTGTTAGAGGGATTCTAAATGTTACAGATGAGGAAAAAGAAAAAGACAATAATAGAAGACGTGCTGTAATATGTTATTATTGGCAGGGAAGAATGATTATGCTGGCATGCATTGACATTTCACCTGAAACTGGTATTATGGCACTTAAGATAGATTTTGGAGAAGTAATACGTTTTCAACATGGAATATTATTGATGGGTAGGGAATGCAACCTGATTTGCAATACTGATGAAATATCAGGGGGCTGTAAGTGAAATATAATAAGAGGCTATCTTTCTACAGAAATGCATGAGAATGTTTGGTGTGTGATTTTAATAGTGGGAACCAAGACAGAATGTGCATATTATTCCCCAGGATAAATAACTGGGCTAGACTGGCTATTTATGATATTTTATAGGAGCATGTGCTTTTAACTGAAAGCTTTGAAACAAATCCAATAACTATTTTAGATTCTGCATCAATGTAAGCCAATACAAAGATAAGTATTAATGAAGTAAAATCAGGCATTAGTACTTTTCTACTTGTCTGATAAAGAGAGATGAATTTAAGCAATGGGCAGTAGAAATGATTTGACAGTTGTTAGAGAAGATAGATGTTTCCTCAGAAGGGATAGCTAGTGAGTCAGATAAAAAGAAAATCACATGGTAGAAGTAACAGAGAAAAATATGTGATGAAAGTAATATGATTTATTTATGGGGACTGACAAAATTAAAGCATTTTAGAATAAGAGAAATATGAAAGGACAAGAAGAGGAGCATATTCAAATATTAAAGGGAAATATGCATGAGTTTAGAAAGGATGCTGTTAAGCAGCTATTTTTTATAAGAACTTCAAAGAACAAACATGTTTAGCACAATAACTTAGATAACAGAAAGTAGAAAGGGCTGTTGCCAGTCTTAAGTAAACTAAAAACCAAACAGGATAGCTAGCTGTAACATCCAAAAACATTTGTTAATGTGAGCACTTTCGTGCAAGCCCAATGCTTGAACTTCTTCAGACAAATCATTATCTCAAGAAACTGTCCTTACATGCAATTAATTAAGTTAATCACCTATTATTACATTGAATTATTTAAAGAAACATGCTACTATTTCATAAAAATAAAACATAGTTATTCATAATATATTCAAAGTCCTTTAGCTAAGAAACTGTATCAAAACATAAATATTTTTAAAACAAACATTACATTAACATTCTTAAAACCATCCTATAATATATAATATAAACTTTATAAGGAATTGGCTACAATATTCTGACCAAATTCATATATATATATATATATATATATATATATATATATATATATATATATAAAACAATTAAATTAGGGAACTCACCTATCTAAGGCTTTCAATTTAAGAATATATTTAATGGAACTGTACTCATTAAGACCTGGGAACATGTATGCATTGGTCTTAATTTGCCAAATCAGCTCCTTTTCTTCTAATTTTAATTGCCAAGGGCCTCCTCTTATATCTTTGTCAACACATTCAACTATATCATACTTAAATTTATGTGATGGAAATTCTAGTATATGTCTTGATAATGCATTAGTAGTGGTCCCCTTACTAATATGGTACTGATGTTCATATATCCTTTGTTTAAAGGCTATTTCAGTTTTGCCAATATAGGAACTTGGACACAGCTGGCATAATGCAATATACAACACACCAACAGTGTCACAACTATATTTCCCATTAATGTAATATTCCCTTTCTTTTAAAGTGAACCTAGTACCTATCATAATGTGTTGGCATTGTTGGCACCTACCACATTATTTCATGGCCCAGTTTGTCGAAGTCTTACTAGTTTTCTTTTCTAGTAAAGCTTTAAGATTAAGGCCTTTCCTATAAACTACATGTGGGTTATCCCCTACTTTTTTCCTAATATTGGAGTCTTCCAATAGGAGTGCCCAATTCTTGATGAGAATGTGTCTTATTTCATTGGCATCAATAGAAAAGGTCATTATATAGCTCATATGGACCTCCTGATGTAGGAAACTAATTTGCTCTTCTTCTCGAGGTTCATCCTCCTGTGCCAAATACCCTTTATGTAAGATGGGTTTAAAATGCCCATTATTCCTTTTTACTACTACTTCTTCAAATATTTGTTCGAAAAGGGCATTGGGATATCCCCTCTTACTAAACATACTCTTCAGGTTGTTAAATTCAAGAAAAATGTCTTCATCTAACGAGACTATCTTGGATGCTCTTACCAGATGGCCTTTTATCACCGCTCCTTTTTGGTGATAAGGGTGATTGCTGCTAAAATGCAAGAATGTATTAGAGTAGGTGGGCTTCCTAAAAATGGTTGCTTTATATCTTTTATTCAGACTATCTTTAGTTATTTTTACATCTAAAAAATTGATGGAATCATATTCGAACTGGTATGTAAACGTCAGAAACTGTGTTAACTCTGAAATTGCTGCAATAAAGGCTACTGCTGACTCTTTCATCCCCCTCCAAATGAAAAAAAAACATATCATCTTGGTAGCTAGTATACCGGACAGCGTTTTTTTTTAAATACAATGTTATTAAAAAGGTATTGCCTTTCCTAAAAAGCTATTACAGTTAGTGAAGGAGCCCCCACAAGGGGACCCCATCACTACACCTGCATTTTGTAGGTAAAGCTGTTTATTAAACAACATAAAGTTATCAGACAAACCTAAATCAAGAAGTGTCTCTATCAAACTGATTTCATTATGTTCAATACCATGAAAAATAAGCAATTCTCCAACCCATTCTAAACCTGTTGTTTGAGGAATGACAGTTTAAAGATCTACTATATCAACTGTCAAAAAGTTAAAATCATTATTAAATTCCAACTTATTAATATTTTCCAAGAAATTCCATTAGTATTTACAGATTTGGAATTCATTACTAATAATGAGCTTGAGTTTGCTATCAACTAAATTTACACACGCATATGTGATGGATCTCCTTCCATCCACAATTGATCTAAAAGGTGGATTATTCATACTTTTATGAATTTTAGGAGATCCAAACAACACTGGTGTTAAAGAAGCAGGCATAGTTAAGTAGTGATATATGTCAATATCTATACTATTTTCTAATAAAAGATAATTCAATGTATCTCTTACTTTCTTGTGTGCATTTACACTAACTTTAACATACTTATCTCCTTGCAATATCATAGCTATTCTATTAATAGTACTCGTCCTCATTCATAAAGACGAGACCACCGCCTTTATCAGGCTTCATTATTCTTATTTTACATGCTTTTAACAGCTCAATAAATTCCATTCTTCTGACATGTTTGGGGTATATACATGTCTCTTATTAAGAGCTGTCCTTATATCCATCTCGCAAATACGCTCAAATGTTAAGAGAGTTTCTTGTACCGGTGGATTAAAGGTGCTGGCAACATTCAACTGATTGTGCAAAGTAGTATTAGTCCCAAGCAACACTGCTAAATTTATTTTCCAAATAAACAACTTTAGATCAGTCATTGTCCTAGCCAAATTGGTTCTACGATCAGGGATAAATGTCAGCCCTTTTGCCAACGTGTCAACCATATTTTTGGTAACGCATACAGAAGAAAAATTATATACTTTAAAATCTCCTGTGGAGCTAACAATAATTTCAGAGTTACTGTATTTACCTCTTCTTCCGATTGTGATTCTTGTTTCTCCGTTTCTGGCTTCTGTTCTTCTATACTGACTGCTGATTCCTCTGGCTCCTGGTTCCTTGAAAATCCTGTCTAGAACCAGCTTCTCCGTTATGAAAACCATTCTGCATGTGCAGATTGTTACGGATCCTTTCACTATGCCTAGGAAGAGCCACCTGATTATGTTTGTCTTCATTGTTTAGCTCAAAGGCATCTTAATGTGGGTGTTCCCTACTCTTAGTTGATACAGCAACATGTGTATTAGCTTGTACATCCATTTTAAATAGATTATTGTTAGGAACAGGGTAAGCCATTCCAGTAGAGTAATCCGTAATGTCTCTTGTAATTTTCTTCTTTTTAATTTCCACAGATCTATTTATAACATGGTCTATGCTGGTAAAGATATGAATATAATCGTACGTATACCTTAAAAAAAATCATTGTCATTGGTAATTTTGTATTCTAATAATTCTAATTCATTCTGTAAGACTTCCACTTGTGCAGAATAGTTTTTGATAAGCATGTCTAAAAAATCAAACCCTTGCTTATCAAATAAGCTGATAAGTTCTCCGTGAAAAGTTGATTTATAAATTAACCCCACCGGATAGTGCCATTGCCGCAATCCCTTGTGTACGAGCTTCTTAAGGAGACATTCCTGGAAATAACTAATTTCCAATTGCAATTTACGACACTTTAATAACTTCTGATCAAATAACTTAAGATTTCTGTAATGGGCAAAGGTACGTTATTGTCAACAATGTCATTATTATGCAAGGTGGTTCCCTCCGAACCAAAGAAATGTGGGGCTCTTAGATAATCCATTAAGAGAGGCTGTTGTAAATTATGATTGTGATTTTTGGTCTCTCTTATACTGCTACCAGTTCGCATACTAACTGCTGGTGGTAGACTCATATTACCGTTATTCAAGGGTATAGCAGACACTGCAGCATACATTAAAAGGTTGCTGTTTCCCCCTGAGTTGTTGCACCAATTCCAGATGTTCCAGGCATTGAATTCATGAGAGGTGAATTTCCCACTTCCAATTTCTTTCAAAGGACATCTACCTGTTCGAGTAGCTGCTGAACAAGCAAAGTTAGGTCACCAACAAATTTATTCACTGGGGATCCTGTATTCATTATGGTTGTTACTCCCAATGGTGAAGCTTTGTCTTGAGGAAATAATGGTTAGGACATCACTGAAGCAACGCTGTCCATAAAGAACAAAATAACCAAACTAAAATAACAAACCAAAAACCAAACAGGATAGCTAGCTGTAAAATCCCAAACCATTTATTAATGTGAGCACTTTCGTGCAAGCCCAGTGCTTGCACTTCTTCAGACAAATCACTATCTCAAGATACTATGCTTATATGCAATTAATTAAGTTAATCACCTATTATTACATTGAATTATTTAAAGAAACATGCTACTATTTCATAAAAATAAAACATAGTTATTCATAATATAACCAACAACTCAGGGGTAAGCAGCAACCTTTTAACGTATGCTGCAGTGTCTGCTATGCCCTTGAATAATGATAATATGAGCCTACTGCCAGCAGTTAGTATGCAAACTGGTAGCAGTATAAGAGAGACCAAAAATCGCAATCATAATTTACAACTAATAACTTTTTTTTAACAAATAATTTTCTTCATAACGAAGAAGCTGGTTCTTGACAGGATTTTCAAGAAACCAGGAGCCAGAGGAATCAGCAGTCAGTACAGAAGAACAGAAGCCAGAAACGGAGAAACAAGAATCACAATCGTAAGAACAGGTAAATACAGTAACTCTGAAATTATTGTTAGCTCCACAGGAGAATTTAAAGTATATAATTTTTCTTCTGTACGCGTTACCAAAAATATGGTTGACACGTTGGCAAAAGGGCTGACATTTATCCCTGATCGTAGAACCAATTTGGCTAGGACAGTGACTGATCTAAAGTTGTTTATTTGGAAAATAAATTTAGCAGTGTTGCTTGGGACTAATAGTACTTTGCACAATCAGTTGAAAGTTGCCAGCACCTTTAATCCACTGGTACAAGAAACTCTCTTAACATTTGAGCGTATTTGCGAGATGGATATAAGGACAGCTCTTAATAAGATACATGTATAGACCCCAAATATGTCAGAGGAAGAACTGGGATTTATTGAGTTAAAAGCATGTAAAATAAGAATAATGAAGCCTGATAAAGATGGTGGACTCGTCTTTATGGATGAGGACGAGTACATTACAGAATGGCTATGATGTTGCAAGGAGATAAGTATGTTAAAGTTAGTGTAAATGAAGTTAACATCGCAACCAAAAAAGTAAAAGATATATTGAATGATCTTTTATTAGAAAATAGTATAGCTATTGATATATATCACTACTTTTACTATGCCTGCTCCTTTAACACCAGTGTTGTTTTGATCTCCTAAAATTCATATAAGTATGAGTAATCCACCTTTTAGACCAATTGTGGATGGAAAGAGATCCATCACATATGTGTGTGTGCAGAGTTAGTTGATAGCAAACTCAAGCCCATTATTAGTAACATATTCCAAATCTGTATAGACTAGTGGAATTTCATGGAAAATACTAATAAGTTGGAATTTAATAATGACTTTAGCATTTTGACAGTTGGTATAGTGGATCTTTAAACTGTCATTCCTCAAATGACAGGTTTAGAATGGGTTACAGAATTGCTTATTTTTCATTGTATTGAACATAATGAAATCAGTTTGATAGAGGCACTTCTTGTTTTACGTTTGTCTGATAACTTTATGTTGTTTAATAAACAGCTTTACCTACAAAATACAGGTGAAGCGATGGGGTCCCCTTGTGGGGGCTCCTTCGCTAACTATGTAATGGCTTTTTGGGAAAGGCAATACCTTTTTAATAACATTTTATTTAAAGAAAATGCTGTCTGGTATACTAGCTACCAAGATGATATGTTTTTTTTTTTATTTGGAGGGGGAAGAAAGAGTCAGCAGTAGCCTTTATTGCAGCAATTTCAGAGTTAACACAATTTCTGAGGTTTACATACCAGTTCGAATATGATTCCATCAATTTTTTTAGATGTAAAAATAACTAAGGATAGTCTGAATAAAAGCTATAAAGCAACCATTTTTAGGAAGCCCACCTACTCTAATGCGTTCTTGCATTTTAGCAGCAATCACCCTTATCACCAAAAAGGAGCGGTGATAAAAGGCCATCTGGTAAGAGCATCCAAGAAAGTCTTATTAGATGAAGACATTTTTCTTGAATGTAACAACCTGAAGAGTATGTTTAGTAAGAGGGGATATCCCAATGCCCTTTTCGAACAAATATTTGAAGAAGTAGTAGTTAAAAGGAATAATGGGCATTTTAAACCCATCTTACATAAAGGGTATTTGGCACAGGAGGATGAACCTCGAGAAGAAGAGCAAATTAGTTTCCTACATCAGGAGGTCCATATGAGCTATATAATGACCTTTTCTATTGATGCCAATGAAATAAGACACATTCTCATCAAGAATTGGGCACTCCTATTGGAAGACTCCAATATTAGGAAAAAAGTAGGGGATAACCCACATGTAGATTATAGGAAAGGCCTTAATCTTAAAGCTTTACTAGAAAAGAAAACTAGTAAGACTTCGACAAACTGGGCCATGAAAAAATGTGGTAGGTGCCAACAAAGCCAACACATTATGATAGGTACTAGGTTCACTTTAAAAGAAAGGGAATATTACATTAATGGGAAATATAGTTGTGACACTGTTGGTGTGTTGTATATTGCATTATGTCAGCTGTGTCCAAGTTCCTATATTGGCAAAACTGAAAGAGCCTTTGACAAAGGATATACAAACATCAGTACCATATTTGTAAGTGAACCACTACTAATGCATTAGCAAGACATATACCAGAATTTCCATCACATAAATTTAAGTATGCTATAGTTGAATGTGTTGACAAAGATATAAGAGGAGGCCCTTGGCAATTAAAATTAGAAGAAAAGGAGCTGATTTGGCAAATTAAGGCCAATACATACATGTTCCCATGTTTTAATGAGTACAGTTCCATTAAATGTATTCTTAATTTAATTTTATATATATATATATATATATATATATATATATATATATATATATATATATATATATATATATATATATATATATATATATATGAATTTGGTCAGAATATTGTAGCCTATTCCTTATAAAGTTTGTATTATATATTATAGGATGGTTTTAAAAATATTTATGTTTTGATATGGTTTCTTAGCTAAAGGACTTTGAATATATTATGAATAACTATGATTTATTTTTATGAAATAGTAACATGTTTCTTTAAATAATTCAATGCAATAATAGGTGATTAACTTAATTAATTACATATGAGCATAGTATCTTGAGATAGTGATTTGTCTGAAGAAGTGCAAGCATTGGGCTTGCATGAAAGCGCTCACATTAATAAACAGTTTTGGATGTTACAGCTAGCTATCCTGTTTGGTTTTTGGTTTGTTATTTTAGTTTGGTTATTTTAATTTTAAGTAAACTGAAAAAAGAAAAATCACCAGAGATTCTACAAAGATACTAGAAATATTTCAAGCATTTTATGAAAGTTTGCATCAAACAAGGGAATGTGGAATCTAAGAAAAGGGATACATAGAAATATCTATAGAGTACTGAATTATGGTAAGGAAAGAAGGCAAATGAGGCTCAAAGGCATTAAAGACCATTCAGACTAATCATCATATGGACCAATTACAGTATTAAACCACAATCATAAAGTGTTTATATCTATACTAGTTATGTGAAATGCAACAGTGTTGTAAAAATCAATAGATATAGATCATTATGGTTTTGTAAAGGGGAGGCAAACATTTGACAACATGAATAGAGCAATGATGATTCAAGAGAAGCACGCTGTACAAAAACATTCCTGTTGTTGGTTGGTCTTGATGCAAAGAATGCTTTTGCCAGGATTAGCTTGGATTTTATAATTATGGCAACAGTAGTATGTGTGTTCCCTGATAATATAAAAGGCTTAACTGGGAGGATATATAAGGATCAGAGGCAAAGATTAAGGCGAGAGAGTTCCTCTCAGTCAACCTGTATTTGACCACAGGGAACAGGCAGGGGTATCATCCTTTTCTTTGTTATTAGCTTTTTTACAAAGAGCTATAGGGAAAGAAAATAATGTATTCTTAAATCCAAGGACACAACCAGTATGGTAATGAAGTTAGCTTTATTCATAGATCCATTATTTTATAATTGATAAAACCAAAAAATGACATTTCAACAATGTGGAGCATTCTGAGACTTTTTCAGGATATAAAAGAAATGAAGACAAAACAAAGTGTTAAATTATGTGCCCACACATGACTAACCTAAAAGACTTTCACTAATATTTTCTACCTGTTTTATGACTACAGATTAACTAGATTATTTGAAGACGTTCTAAAAGTTTTCAGAAATGGCACCATTCAAAAGGCCATTTCTGATGTAACTGCAGATGGTTACCGTAATACACTAAATGGCAATCAGGAATTAGAATACTGTTTAAATCTCTTCCAAATTGGTGAAATTACCCTAATTTTAGGATAAATTCCAATGCTTATTTATTGACTAGCATGTCCAAGACCTTCTGTGTGACACCTTGATTAGACACTACATGAAAGCCATTTGATATTATTGCATTTTGGTAATTGACAGTAGTGGTGATGATAATAATGGAAGTGAACATGTTACAGAAACGAGTGATGATTTGAAGATGAGAATATGCATTATTGTAAAGGACCATATATTATTTAACTGAACACTGACCTTTGCACCTTTGCATTTTAGATCTTGTCCACATGTTTTATTTCTCATCAGAAGATAGGCATAACCTGCAAATTAGAAATATGTATATAGGGTTTACTTTCATATCGTCGATCACATACGATCGACCGGCCACATCGTCAAAAAGTTTCCACAAAAGTAGAACAGCAAAACTTTTAAAATGTCAAATAAATGTCGAATTTCGACATTTCCCACCATGCCACACCTCCACACCAGTCCTGCCGTGGGTCAAAAAGGGGGCTAGATTTTGCCATTCGGATATCTGGTATTTGACGTTTGGGGCGTTCACACATCGGTATTCATGGAAGCTGGGTCGACCATATTGAGATCAGAATTATGAAGGTAAACCAGATATGGAATTTAGTTATGAGGGAAAAGTCTCAGAGGCAGATAAATTAAATTCTCATTCTGTAAGAGCTGTAACAAAGATAATTGACAGTCATGCAAGAGAATTGTGAGGGGTTTTGACCAAAAAATGGAAATGTTAAGATGGAGATCATGACTGCTGTCTTTACACATTGTTAATTTCTTTCAGGTGTATTCTAATTCTTTTTTTAATTGACATAATTTTATTCAAAAATTTAATGTAAAACAACACATACAAAAATTGCCAAAGTCAGAACATCCCAACAAGGAAGAATTCCATTACAGAATCATTGACATATACCATGTTAAATATCATTTAATTGTTAAAGCAGGGATTGTGAACCACAATCATACTACCACCATAACCAACATAGCGGGCACAGGCTGTCCCAGGTCTATCATGTGGGTATGTTTAAACATGGCATCACAGATTGCCATGACCGACCATATGGTCTATTAGTTCTGTAAAATTTCAGTGCTCGGTATCACAGACAAAATTAATCCTAAACCAAAATGAGTGAAGAAAGTGCAGAGTTTATAAAGCAACTCTATACATTATGCAATATATGGTCTGTTTTATTCCAATAATCGGACAAATGTTTTCACCTGGGAAAAATAAGATTGACTCAGTTTTGTTTTCTGTCTAAGCATTTGGTACAGAGATGCACAGGCTAATAATGTAATATCTTAGACTGCAATGCAATAGAATATGGATATAATTGCAGACTTATGCCTGTACAGTTTAACTATTACTCAAAGAAGCTTTGTGAGTAAAACAGACCAAGCCTACTTTGAAGTAGTCCAGTTTTGTAATCGTTTCACTTTTTCAGGTAACAAATTCCACTGTCCAACTACTTGTTCTGCGAACCAGCATGTAGTCCTGTTATTTCATGAATAACCATTAACCACTGCAAAGTCTTCTTGACAGTTTTATGTTAGTTCATCGCTGTTAAGATCAAGACATTCTGATAAACATGATTTTTTTAAATTTTTTTAAGTATTGAAGACACATATGAGGTCACCCCATCTTTGCATGAATCCTAACAAATATTGAATTTACCTTACTAAGCTTATGCTTGTACTATACTTTAAATAGACCATGAATTTGTTTTCCAAGTTTTCTCTGTCCAGCCTTAATCTTTCAAAATAAAGCTGTATGTAAGAGAATACAATGAAAATTACCAAATTAAAGTGTGGGATATAGTAATAAGACACATATGAGCTACATTACTTGTCTCACTCTCTTTCTCACTCTCTCTGTCTTTTTTCCACCTGATATAACCAAATAATTTGAACAGCTGTATATGGCCACAAAATATGAAATGCAAAGGCAATGTATCAGGTTTGCCCCTAGTAGCTAATTTATGAAGAGTCAGTTAGGGTTAATGAACTAGAATTAATTTCTAATCCATGAACCTCAAAAAGGCAGGATCTTGTGTTATTTTTTTTATAAGTTTTCCAATCTGGACAAGCATTTTTTTCTGTATAAACACAAACAGTAGTTTACAGATTGGATTTCAGAGTAATCTTAGGAAATGTATACCATTATAGTGAAATGAAAGACTAACCCAGGATACAATAAACTCCATGTATTCACGTACACGACCATGAAGTGTCATTGGTATGCATAGTGCATACTCATGATGCACATTGCGCCTAAGTGAGGTTTGTGAGGTGCATACCAGTAGCATTGGCTGTGAAGTTCACAAAACAGCATGGAGAATGAATCTGTGTAAGCCTCGATGGTCCGCCCACATCACACACCACCAGAAGAGTATGCATTCAATCCAGCCATCCCAAATGACTATGAAATTCACACATCTTATCCTGTCTTGTGTCTTTTTTTTTAGTCTTGCTGCATGTTTATGTGATGCACCGAGGTGCTTGCAGATGAATATCAGGCTTGAGCAGTGGGACCTCCCATGTACCAGACATGACCCAGACATCTAAATATAGAAACAGGAGACTTTAAATAAATATGGGTGTACAATGCTGTGCAACACACAAACCCATTAAGTGGAGCTGTGCTATGCTCATACATTGGAAGGCATAACAACTAATAAAACAATGCTGATGATATTACTACCCTCATGGCGATAGGGGTTAAGTGTTGAACTAAAGTATTGATAGTTCTAGACTCTAATCCAGAGACTGCATACTCTTTTTTTTTTTTGATATGATGGTTTGACATTCAGCATAGCCAAATAAACTGGTAATGTAAAGAAATAACCATGGAAGCGTCTTGCTGATGGTTTGGAGTGGCAGTAGTATATGAAAATATATATAAAACTATAGTACATACTTGAAAAAGTTATGCTGGTACTCTGTTTTGAACCCAGTACTATTGGACCTCCACAACAGTGCATTAACCCATCACACCACAGAGTCAGCTAATGAGCAGCTCTAAAAAATATATAGTAATTGTCATATTTTCCTAATTAAGTGTGTTTGCATGATGCTGTGCATCGTGCACCATCACTCAGCAACATCAGAATGCCTTATTATGCAGTTTTCTTCACTCATACCTGTAAAATGTATGTGGAGACGTGTAGGACATTAGACTGAAATACAGATGGCCCGGGGTTCTAATCTAGGGCATGCATGCACTATTTATATTATTGTCAGATTGCAGCTGCCACAACTTAACTCAAGGTGGAACTGCACTTTTTGGAATTTAGTGGTTTCATATATTTGAAACAAGTGCACATTGGTTACCATTTACACCTGTACCCTATAAGCCTGACTAGCTTGGTTTCCAAGGCTATGGACCGCATCATCATGGAACTCATTAACAGAGACATTGGGAACCTCCAAACACTGGACCCTACCCAGTTCGGCTTTGTTAAGGGCAGATCATGCCTCCTAAACCTGGTGGATTCTTTGAGACAGTTACCAAGGCTATAGACGAGGGAAAGGTGGTACACACAGCCTACCTAGACCTCGCTAAGGCCTTCGACACCATTCCCCATTCTGGTATTATAGACAAGCTCACCAGTCTGAACATACACTGCTATATCACAAGATGGGTTGCCAACTGGCTCACGGACAGAACCCACATGGTGACAGTTGCGGGAGCTAGGTCCGACTCTAAACAGGCTACAAGTGGCAATCCCCAGGGCTCAGTCCTAGGACCCCTCCTGTTCAGCATATACTTCTCAGAGGTACAGGCAAGCACCAGAGGACTATAGCTGACCAAGTTCGCAGATGACTGCAAACTAGGGGCTATAATTGACTCTCTGGCTGACACAGACATCCTCCAAAAGGGTCTCACTGAGATGGATACCTGGTTTCAAAATCATGGCCTCAAGCTAAATTCCAAAAAGTGCATAGTCATCCCCTTTGGAAAAAACAAAGTACCCACAAACTACCACATAGGTGGTAGTCCCCTAAATACGGAAGACGTAATAAGGGATCTGGGTACCCAAGTAGACAGTAATCTCACCTTTGATAATCACATTGCCAAAGTGGTTAGAAAATTATTCTATGCGGCCCACCTAATCACAAAAGGGTTCTCATCCAGAACAAAAGAGGTCATTGTGCCCCTCTACTCATCACTCATCAAACCCATCATAGAGTACAATGCCCCATTTGGGATGTACCTTACAAGACACCTGCAACAGCTGGAAAGACCACATAAGTACCTCACCAAGAGGATCACTGGTCTCAAACAGATACCCTATGCAGCTCGACTGAAGATACTCCAGTTGCACTCAGTTGCATACCGCCTACTCAGAGGTGATCTCTGCCTGACATACAAGGCCATGTCCAATCCAGAATTGATGGACATGCTCCACCTAAAGAAAACCTTATCCCCTTGAGCCACATGCTCTAGGGATCTAAACCTCACCACAGCAATAAGTAGGACGTGCTGGAGGGATAAATTCCTGTCCTAGAGACTTCCCATGCTTTGGAACAAGATCCCAATCTACATTAGGCAGAGCTCCTCATTAACACTCTTCAAAAGAAACCTTGATGAGTGGATGGGAAACAGAAAGTTTACCTCGGGGATCACTTCAGTGGCTCTGCTGGACAGAGGGCACAGGGAACTAATCTAATGGGGCAGTGAAAGCCAACATATTCTGGCTAGGCTTATAAATGCCTTCAGGCAGATAGCCTAGTACCTACCTATGAACCTATTGTGTAAACTATTGTAGGTGTTTTAAAGTGTGTACGTGATGCTAGGCAGCACACACCACTTCAGATGTATCTCAAGTGTTTACATTACTACTATTGGTAGGAAACACATGTTGTTTCATGTAGGATCATTGGAACTTACTAGGTTATTGAGCCTGAGGCCCTTACAAGCCTAGCCAATAATTTAGCCCATGTTCTGAAAAGTCAACACCCAATGGTCCTGTCCAGCAGGGACACAGGTGGAATCCCAGTGGTGTATTTTCTGTTCCCCATCCAGTTATCCAGGTTGCACTTAAAAGGGTTAATGAGGTATTCTGCTTGATGTGGAGAGGGAGTCTATTCCACAGAAGGGGGAGTCTCTGGGACAGACATCTGTCCTGCCAACAAGTCCTATTGATGTGACAGACAAAGATGAGGTTGTGCGTGCAGTTTATTCTAGTGGCACTTGACTTGCAGATATGCAGTGATCCCATCAAGGTGGGGTCTGAGATTGTTTTGTATGCCAGACAGAGGTCACCTCTGAGGAGTCTGTATGAGACTGAGTAGAGGGACAGGCCTTTTACCCTATATGTGTATGGTAGATGCTTGAGGCCCTGGATTCACCTGGTGAGGAATCTCTGTGGTCTCTCCAACTGCGACATGAGCTTTGTGAGATACATGCCAAAAGGGGCATTATACTCAATAATGGGCCTTATAATGGAAAAAATACATGGATGTGATGACCTCCTTGTTTCTGGATGAGATACCCTTACTAATGAGGTGGGCCATGTAGAAAGCTTTTTGTACAATGGAGGCAATATGGTGGTCAAAAGTCAGTTTGCTATCAACCTGGGTGCCCAAGTCCCTCTCAACTGACTGAGTGCTTAGGACCTTGTTATTAGTGTGATAATTTGTGGGGACATCCCTCTCCCCAAAGGGGATAATGATGCATGTGTTGGCATTCAGTTTGAGGCCAGGTTTCTGGCACCAGTCATTTGTTAGGGTGAGACCCTCTTGGAGGATGTTCACATCACTAGGGGAATTGATGGCAGCACCCAGCTTGCAGTCATCTGTAAACTTTGTCAGCTGCAGCCGACTAGTTTTGGCCTGCACCTCAGAAAACTGTATCCCAAACAACAGAGGCCCCTGGGGTACACCACCTGTTATGGGTCTACTGTGTGTAGTGGCTTCCCCTCTTTTGCCTAGGTGGTTTCTATCAATGAGATACTTTGCTACCCATCTGGTAACATATGGACTGATGCCTAGTTGACAGAGTTTATCTATTATACACGAGAGGGGAATAGTACCGAAGGCTTTGGCCAGGTCAAGGTAGGCAGTGTGCACCATCTTCCCCTCACCCATAGCTTTGGTGATTGTCTCAAAGAAGTCAACCAAATTTAAAAGACATGACCTCCCCTTGACAAAACCAAATTGTGTGCGATCGATTGTTTGGAGGTTGTCAATGTTCTTGTTAATGAGATCCATGATAATCCTTTCCATGGCCTTGCAGATCAGGCTAGTTAGGCTGATGGGTCTATAATTTCCTGGATTAGTGCATTCTCCACCTTTGTGCAAAGGGATGACAGTGGCTGTCCTCCACTCGGCTGGGATGAAGTTGGTACTCAGGCTTTGGTTGAACATGGTGCCTAATGGTGCTGCAAGTTCCTTCCTGAGTTCATGTAGGATGCAGCCTGGGATGTTATCGCATACCATGTAGGCTGTATTTTTTGCCTTTGAGCGGGCAGTGATGACTTCCTCTCTGGAGATAAGGGGAGGGGGGCAGGTGCTGGTGATGTCCAGATTTACTGATGGGGGGGGGGGGGCAGATCGGTGAAGTTTTCACTGAACCTGTTTGCTAGCAGGTTGACTATATCTACAGCATTTGTGTATGTGGTGTCCTTGACCACCAGTTCTGAGCATATCTGAGTGCTTCCTTTGAGACTGCAGACATATATGAAGAAAGCCTTATGATTGTCTTTAGTAGATTTGTCCAGTTTGCACTCAAAGTTTGCTTTAGAGGATTTCACTAGTGCTCTTATTTGCTTGTTCAGGCTAAGGAGAGATTACTTCCAATTAGACACCTGCTTCTTCTGGGTCCTGGACAGCAATTATTTCCTTTTATTATAGAGATTATCTATTGCATATATCAACCAGACAGGTTTACTCTTCCTTGAGGAGGATGATTTTATCCTGTGGGGTATTCCTGATTCCATGCAGATATATAAATGCTCGCATTGCACTTTGGTGTAAGTTTGGATATATGTGCCAGTTCCTATGGAGAGGGAGGGGGCTATGAAACTGTTTATATCTTCCCTCAGGAGGCTGTAATCAGCTTTGGAGAAGTCTGTTTGTTTGACCCTAGCTGGGGTGGGGTCAGGGGAGATAGTGACTTCGAAAGTGACCACTTTGTGTTGGATCTTACCAGGGAGGATGACATTGTAAGAATGCTGCAGTGGTTACTCATGTTAGTTAATACCAAGTCCAAGATATTACCTCTTGTGTGGGTGTCAATCAGCTGGTCCAAGGCATTTGCATTGACAAAATCAAGGAATCTCTGGGCATTTGTGTTTTGGCATGAGTATTTCTTCCAGCCTATGGTTGGATAGTTAAAGTTACTCAGGATCAGGGTAAAGGGTTGAATCTTGATAGATTTGAAGAGGTTCAGATAGGTGGGGTGTGCATCTTGAGTCAAAGTTGGAGGCCTGTAGGTAGTTATGATTTGAATAGGGGTCTTGACAGTGGTTAACTGCACATGGAGTGCCACCTGTGTGTACTACTGCTTGACCAGCCAGGAGGTGTGCATGTCTTCAAAATATATTGCAACTCCGCCTCCTTTTGCTTTGCTGCCCATTGTTTGTGGTCTGAATGTATGATTGGATGAGTAATCTGGTATGGCTGGGGTGCTCTCTGCAGCTTTAAACCAGGTTTCTGTCACTGCAAAAAATGTCAGCATCTTCCAGGGTTAAGAATGCTTGCAATGAGTGCAGTTTCATATTTTGACTCCTAGTGTTTGGCAGCATGACGTTTAATTTGAGTTTTGATGAAATTTTCATGTTGGTAGTTTTTATCTTATGGCATTACCTAAAAAGGCACTATGGGGAAGGCAAGATCCTTTGCCAGAAGCCTGAATCCCAAGGGAGACAGATGCAGACCATCTCTGGCAAAGCACCATGGTCTGTCCATCATGTCTTCCCAGACTATCAGGTATTGGATCCCCTTGGAATGACAACAGAAAATGAAAAAGTAAATTAGTTGATACCCAACTTATTTTGTGTCCCTGAGTGTTGAAACAGTGATATTTTACTTTGTATTGCAGCCTATGGTACAGGCTTCCATGTTTTATGTTACCACTTCTTCATGTTTGTGTGTGGTGTGCACCATTCCTCAGGCACCACATACAACACAATTATTGTGGAAGATGTGCAAGAGAAAGCAGGGTGATGGTTCAAATAGTTATATTGCAACAGGCTATAAAGCATTACATGTGTCTATGCTGTCACCCTCACAAGCCAATATATCTGGCACTGACAAGGTTGTCAACACAAACACGACACCTCAAACACCACCCATACCTACCCAACACACATGGACATATGCAGAGGTCCTCAACAAAAACATACCCAAACAAAAGAGAGCTCCAAGGCAAAAACACACACAAAATCCACTGCCCACCACACCACGTGCATAGGCCATGCACCTGTGCCTTGCAGCCACTAAGGCCTCACCATAAACCCAACATATTAGTCATAAGAGACTCCATTGTGAGACACACAGATGTAACTCTCACCAGGATGGATAAGGTGAAAGTCATAGTTAGTAGTTTATCAGGTGCCAGAATCCACCATATCACAAACGCACTCAAGTCTCTCAACAATAGGTAATGTTATGACTCTGAGATAGTCCATGCTGGCGTGAATAACTTGAGACATACCTCTCTGGACTATATGAAGAGAGACATGATTGAGCTAGCTGATTATATGTCCCAGGCAGGTATGTCCCTAGCCTTAAGCAGCATTCTGCTGTCACCTAGAATGATGCCTCAATACAAACAGAAAATGATTGACTTTAACAATTGGCTTAGTTTCTGGTGTCAATCCAGGGGGATCCAGTACCTGACAGCCTGGGAAGATATGATCGATAGACCACAATGCTTTGCCAGAGATGGCCTGCATTTGTCTCATCTGGGCTCCAGGCTTCTGGCAAAGGCTCTTGCCTCCCCTATAGTGCCTTTATAGGAAAAGTGATGAGGTTAAAACTACCAACATAAAAATGTCAAAAAAAATACAAATTAAAGGTCATGCTGCTAAACACTAGGAGTCTAAACATGAAACTGCACTCATTGCAAGCATTCCTAACCCTGGAAAATGCTGACATCTGTGCAGTCACAGAAACCTGGTTCAAAACTGTGGAGATCACCCCATCCTTACCTGGTTACTCATCCTATCATACATTCAGACCCCAAACTGTGGGCAGTAAAGCCAATATACATTAAAGACATACCCACCTCCAGGCTGGTCAAACAGTATGACAAACAGGAGACACTTTATGTGCAGTTAAGCATTGACAAGACCCCTATTTAAATTATAGCTAGCTACTGACCCCAAATCTGAGTCAAGATGCCCAATCCTCCTATTTGGACCTGTTTGAATCTATCAAGATTCAACTCCTTATACTGATCCTGGGTGACTTTTAACTTCCCAAACACAGTTTAGAAGAACTACTCATGCCAGAACACAAATGCCCAGAGATTCCTTGAATTTGTCAATGGGAATGCCTTGGAACAGCTAGCTGATATCCCCACAAGAGGTGATAATATCTTGGACTTGGTATTAACAAACATGAGTAACCAATGCAGCATCCCTATAGCATCATCCTCCCTGGTAAGATCCGACCACAAAGTGGTCACTTTCGAAGTTACCATCTCCCCCAACCCCACTAGCTAGGTTCAGACATAAAAACTTCTACAAAGCTGATTACAGCCTCCTGAACAATGGTACAGACCCCTCCTCCACTGTAGGAACTGGCACCAATATCCAAAAATACACCAAAGCACTATACGAGCATTTATATAGATGCATGGAATCAGAAATATCCGACAGGACTAAATCATCCTCTGCAAGACAGAGTAAACCTGTCTGCTGGACATCTACAATAAATAAACTCTATAACAAAAAGAAAAAAAATGTGTCCAAGACCAAGAAGGAGCAGGTGCCCATTTGGAAGCAATGTCTCCTTAGCCTGAACAAACAAATAAAAGCACTAGTGAAATCCTGCAAAACAAACTTTGAGTCCAAATTGGCCACATCTACTAGAAACAATCATAAGGGCTTCTTCACATATGTCTGCAACCTCAAAGGAAGCACCCAGATCTGTTCAGAACTGGTGGTCAAGGGCACCACATATACAAATGCTGTAGATATAGCAAACTTGCTGGCTGACAGATTCAGTGAAAACTTTACCACTCTGCCCCCCCCCCCATCAGTAAATCAGGACATCTCCAGTACCTGCCCCCTTCCCCTTATATCTAGGGAACAAGTCATCACCGCTCTCTCAAAAGCAAAGAATTCAGCCTCCATGGGACTCAATAACATGCCAGGCTGAATCCCATGTGAACTCAGGGAGGAACATTAGGCACCCTATTCAACCAAGGCTTGAGTACTAGTTTCATCCCAGCTGAGTGGAGAACAGCCACTGTCATCACTTTACACAAAGGTGGAGCATCCACTGACCCTGGAAATTATAGACCATCAGCCTAACTATCCTGATCCGCAAGGCCATGGAACGGATTATCATGGACCTCATTAACAAGGACATCGGCATTTTCCAGACACTTGATCCCACACAGTTTGGCTTCATCAAGGGGGGGGGGGTCATGTCTGCTAACTTTGGTCAACTTCTTTGAGATAGTCACCAAAGCCATGGATGAGGGGAAGATGGTCCACACTGCCTACCTTGACCTGGCCAAAGCCTTTAACACTATTCCCCATTTGGCCATAATAAACTCTCTCAACTAGGCATCAATCAATATATTATCAGATGGGTAGCAAACTGGCTCACTGATAGAACCCACATAGTCAAAATAGGGGAAGCCACCTCAAACAGTAGAGTTGTAACAATCAGTGTGCCCCGGGGTTTGGTCTTGGGGCATCTGTTATTTAGGACATACTTTTTTGAGGTGCAGGCCAAAACCAGTGGGCTGTGGCTAACCAATTCCCTTAGTGATGTGGACATTCTCCAAAAGAGTCTCACTCAGTCAAATGACTGGTGCCAGAAACATGGCCTCGAGCTAAATACCAAAAAATGCATCATCATCCCCTTTGGGGAGAGTGTTGTCCCCACAAATTGTCACATTAATAACAACATCCTAAGCACTCAATCAACCGTGAGGGATTTGGGTACCCAGGTTGATAGCAACCTGACTTTTGACCACCATGTTGCTTCTGTTGTATGGAAAGCCTTCTACATGGCCCACCTCATAAGTAAGGGTATCTCATCCTGGGACAAGGAGGTCATAACATCCCTGTATTCTTCCCTTATAAGGCCCATTATTGAGTACAATTCCTTTTTTGGCATGTACCTCACAAAGCACATGCAGCAGCTGGAGAGACCACAGAGGTTCCTCACCAGGAGAATCCAGGGTCTCAAACATCTGCCATACACAGATATGCTTAAAAGCCATATCTCTCTACTCAGTATCATGTAGACTCCTCAGAGGTGACCTCTGTCTTGCATACAAGGTGATCATGGACCCGATCCTGATGGGACTGCTGCATATCTGCAAGTCAAGCTCCACTTGAGTAACCCACATGTACAACTTCAACCTGATCTGTGACATCAACAAGACTTGCTGGCGGGACAGATTTGTGTCCCAGAGACTCCCCCATCTATGGCATAGACTCCCTCTCCACATCAAGCATTACCCCATTTTAAGCATAACCTGGATGACTGGATGGGAAACAGAAAATATACCCCTGGGATTCCACCCGTGTCCCTGCTGGACGGGGTCATCAGGAGGTGATTTGTCTAAACATGAACTAAACTTTTGGCTGAGTTTATAAGGCCCTCAGGGCCAATATTCTAGAAACCTCCTATGATCCTATGTAACATTTTAAGCTGTATTTGGACTGTCACCTCAGGAGAGAAGGGTGAAAACAACATAAGTGCATTGTGAGGCCAACTGGACCACATTAGGAATGACAAGTACACACATCTTCAAAATGGAGAGCTATGTATGGGACAATTTTTGGGGGTTTTTGGGGACAGATGTCCTTGTTTTTTTTAATGGAGAGAGTGGGATGGACATAGGCAAGTCTGGGGCAGGCAAGTTGGGAAGGTTAAGAAGCATTTTCAGACAGACAAGATATACAAGACAAGGACAGGGTCGGTGAAGGACACAAGACGGAGTGAACACCTTGGTTGGGGTGGGTGTGGGGGAAATCACAAGCCTATGGACATCATGTTTGGTGACAGTGAGAATCATATCCCCACCCAATGGACTGTCATCACTGTCACCTCATAAGGCTTCTAACTAGTGTGTCTGATGTCTGCATCTCCTTGTGTTGTTAATTATGACAATGGAGAGCAGTGTCTCCACTCGGTGTACCTGTGCACCAATTGTGTGGTGCACAATCATATGCACCAAACCTGGCAGTTCAGCTTCGGTGACAGAATTAACCACCTGGCTCTGCTCACATAGAGAACCACAGGACTATCATCTGGGGCAGAACTACCTGAGAGTACAGGTAGAGCAGGGGCTGCAGTGGGGGTGCTGCCGTGCTGCAGCACATAAGTGCTGGACCTTGGTCCTCTAGCCATTGGAGGGAGTGTAAGCATTCCAGGGGGAACTGTCCTACCCTGACATGCTGTAGTAATAGTAAATGAAAATCAATTTCAAAAAATGAAATAAGCATAAAACAAAATAATGTACAAAATATAATTTTCATAAATATAATACAAAATAAGTATTATAATGGGAAATATTATTAGAAACATAATATAATGATATAATGACACAAAATGAAAACAAAAAGAGAAGGTTTGGGGGTGAGAGAAAAAAAAAGAAAGGAACATTAGCAACTGCATAGATAATATACAAAGCTTTCTACAAATAATCTGCCGTACTATTTAACATTTTACTTATAACAATAACAAATGTTAATACATATCTTTATTACATTGAATACTACCCTATTGCTAATGCAGCCACACCATACTACAGATCAGATTGCACCCAGCAAGCATTCATGCTTTCATATCTTGAACATATGTATAATGGGACAATTTTTGGGGTTTTTTTGGGACATATGTCTTTGTTTATTTTTAATGGAGAGAGTGGAATGTTGGGGGATGGACATAGGCAAGTCTGGGGCAGGCAAGTTGGCCATCTGACAGCTGGCCATCTGGGGAATAGGCATAGAGGTCTGCCTTTCCACTCCTATCATTATGAACATGTAACAATAATCAACATTAATGCAGACAACAAAAAACATTATTGCAAACAGCTGCCTTTACATTTGGGGAGTGTGTTATCTAAACCGCAAGCAGTGACCAATGTGATACTGTACTTTCCATTTGGAATACAGCATAATGCCAGCACTCTTTCCTTTTACACTGTTATAGCTACATGCTCACTATTATAATGATAACATCTGCAGCATGCTCTTAGTGGCATATAGGTAATGATTTACTTTGCAATATTTATGTCAACTGAAATGTGTCCTGTATACTTTGGAAGGTTGGTTTTCTAAATGACAACACCTATCTACTCTGTAAAGCCAGACTGTTGTTTTACTAAACATACTAGTGCATACACAATATTGTGGTACGATGGACAAATGCATATTCACAGTGATGCAAGTGTGTAACACAATAACATGAATTTGCTCCTAATGCTAAAATAATAGTACTGTTTTGAAGCATATATACTACTTGCATCTCTCATCCTTAGTCTTCTCTCATAGGATTGCACATTTAGTGCTGTCTCCACATTAGCTGTGGGAGAAATATGAACAGAGTAAGATCAGCAATCAGAAACAGATGCAGCTGCTTCATCATTCAAGCAGTCCCCGTAAGTGATACTCGCACATCTGCAGAGTGCCATCAGACATACAGTTATCCGTCCAACATTTGAGAGTATCCCTCTTCCTCATCCTGAGGTCTCAGCAGTGATTTCTACACTGTTCACCAGTGTAGAGGATACCAGTAAAAGTGTACAAATCCCAGGCCAAACTATTCCAAGCATCTGATTTGTAATCCTATCCATGATAGTTCTCCTGCAACAGCCGGGGAACATAATCGTTTACTAGGAGTCCTACAAACACTTTGGACTCCTCCACACCCCACCTTTGAGAATAAAATCTCAGTCCTTTACCCTGAATGCCAGCCATCTGTAATGTGGATGAACACCAATGTACAATGTGTTTTCCTGCCAATTGCAGTTATAACAGATACTGATAATGCAGAACGTTGTGATCCACAGCATTTGAAAATGGTGTATGCTGCTTACCATCTCCCAAACCCAGGTAAAGTTTTTGCTTGAAGCTAATTACACACATTATGTAAAATAATACAGATATAATTACAAAAACTGCCTCATCCATCACAGCAATTATTATTATAAAGGAAATAATAGGTCAACTGCTAACATTTATCATATGAATTGGGACACCATTAAAACGGACAGAATTCTGCAGTATTACAACCCTGAACCTTAGCTATGACAGTCCTACACTCACAGTTCTAAGATTCATTGCACTGCTATCTATTACAAGGACACATAACAAAAACACAAGGCTGCATTACTTGTATTTGAATCCAGGAGCACCTGAACTTAAAAGTGACATATAACTCCTTGCACCACAGGAGAAATTACACAGCTTGTTCATACAGGTTCAATATAAGAATATTTAGCAATAACATGCAGAAAAAAAATCAATTTATGGTATATACAGTGCAGTTTGTTAGTACACAGGGTATATGCATACATAGGTGTGGAAGCCAAATCAACATGCAGTCTAGATTCAGAGGAATGCATGGCTGCCTTAAAGCTGTTGTTCCCACATACACCATTGTAGCAAGCAGTTAACAGTCATTCAGCACACAGACAACTTCAACATAGATTCATAGGTTGGTACTAGGCTATCGGCCCTAGGGCCTATACAAGCCTAGCCATAACAATTCCCTGGCTATTTCTTCCCACAGTATTTACTTCCCTGGACCCCTGTCTAGCAGGGTGACTGACGTGATCCACAAGGTGAATTTCCTATCTCCCATCCAATCATCAAGGTTCCTTTTGAAGTGGACCAAAGAGGTGCTCTGCTTGACATGTATGGGCAGTCTATTCCAGAGTCAGGAGCCAATCCCTCCAGCATTTTTTATTCATTGTGATGACAAGGTTCAGATCCCTGGAGCATGTGTCTCTGAAGGATTGGGATTTCTTTAAGTGTAGCATGTCCAACAGTTCTGTATTTGACATGGCCTTGTATGTTAAGCAAAGATCGCCTCTGAGTAGACGATATGTGACAGAGTATAGGTGGAGTTTTTTTAGATGGTCAACATAGGGCATCTACTTTAGACCTGTGATTTTTTTTTTAGTGAGGTATTTCTGCGGCCTTTCCCGTTGTTGTAGATATCTTGAGAGATTCATACCAAATAGGGCATTGTATTCTATAATGGATCTAATAACGGATGAGTACAGTGGGACAATGACCTCCTTTTTTCTGGATGAAAAGCACTTAGTGATGAGGTGTGCCACATAGAAGGATTTCCTGACTGTTGTGGTGATGTGGTTATTGAAGGTGAGACCACTGTCCACCTGTGTCCCTAAGTCTCTTATCACACTTTCGGTGTTTAGTGTACTGCCACCTATGTGGTAATTCACGGGTACATGTTTTTTTCCAAAGGGGATAACTATACATTTCTTGGCATTGAGCTTAAGCCCATGGCTCTAGCACCAAGCATCTGTTTCTGTAAGGCCCTTTTGTAGAATATCCACATCATTTGGGGATTCAATAATTGCTCCCAGTTTGCAGTTATCTGCGAACTTTGCTAGCCAGTGTTCCTTAGTGTTGGCCTGTACTTCAGAGAAGTAGATGCCAAACAAGAGCGGTCAAAGGACTGAACCCTGAGGTACTCCACTTGTCACTTGTTTGGAGCTGGATTTGGAGTCCGCTACTTTTACAGTAGGGGTTCTGTCAGTAAGCCATTTGGTAAACCATCAAGCGATGTAGGGATTAATGCCCAGCTTAGTAAGTTTATCTATGATTCCAGAGTGGGGGATGGTGTCGAAGGCCTTGGCGAGGATAAAATAGGCTGTGTGGACCACCTTACTCTTGTCCACGGCTCTGGAGACTGATTTGAAGAAGTCAGGCAGGATCAGGAGACAAGATCAGCCCTTCACTAACCCAAATTGCATGGGGTCCAATGTTTGAAGGTTGCCAATGTCTTGGTTTATAAGTTCCATGATAATACGTTCCATGGCCTTGCAGATCAGGCATATCAGAGTGATGGGGCGGTAGTTCCCGGGATCCAAGATGGATCCCCCTTGTGAAGTGGGGATAACTGTCGCTGTGCACCACTCAGTGGGCACAAAGCCTAAGGTGAGGCTATGATTAAACATGACACTTAGGTGAGGTGCCAGTTCATTTTGTAGTTCATGTAGTACACAGCCTGGGATATCATCTGGTCACATGAACGCTGCATTCTTAGCTTTGGAGAGTGTGTTTTTTACCTGTGTGGCCATTATTACTTGAATTTGGCAATCTTTTGGTATTCAGATGGGCCCTTTAGGGGGTGAAAGGGGGGTGAAGTTTGCACTGAATCGATCTCCCAGGATATTGGCAATATCCTTGGGATCAGTATATTTAATGCCATTCTGTTGTAGCTCAGAGCAGATCTGAGCATTGCCATTTAGATTCTTGACATAGCTATAGAATGCCTTGTGGTTGTCTTTGGAATCTTTGGCAATTTTATTTTTGTAACTAGCTTTGGAGGATTTTATGAGGGATCTCAGCTTCTTACTAAGGCTGGTAAGGGAGTTTTTTGCATCCTGGGATTTTCCTCCTTTCTGCAAGTTTCTTCCTTTTGTTGTAAAGTTTGTTTATGGAAAGGGACCACCAGATTGGCTTCCTTGTTTTTGGAGGAGAGCATCTTGGTTCTATTGTGGATGGCACGATTCATGCATGAGTGGATGTGCTCATACAGTGCCTTATTGTAGGATTCAGCAGTCAGACTTTCAATTCCCATCTGCATGGGTGTTATGAAGTTTGTCACTTCTGACTTAAGTAACATGAAGTTAGCTTTGGAGAAGTTTTTTATGGAGGTTTCCTTACTGGGGGGTGGTGGTGGGATGTGGATGTCAAGGGTGATTAGCTTATGGTCAGACCTGACCAATGAGGGGGTGACCATAGGTGTGGAGCATCAATTTCCTATGTTGGTAATGACTAGGTCTAGGAAATTGGAGCCCCTGGACTAGCTGATCCAGGGCATTGGAATTTATGAATTCCAAGAACTGTTGGGAAAAGGTGTTGGTACACTTATAATTTTGCCAGTTAATGGCAGGGCAGTTGAAATCACCCAGTATTAGGTTGTTTGGTTGTATCTTAATATTTTCCAGTATGTTTAGAAAGGTGTAGTGAGAATCTTGGGGCATGGTTGGGGATCTGTAGCAAGCTACAATTTGTATTGCAGTCTTACCTAGTGTTAATTGCACCTGGAGATTTCAGATGCATTGTTTTTGGCAACTAGCCTGGTGTTGTGAATATCCTTGGTGAATATGGACACTCCTCTACCTTTAGTGTTTCGGTCCTGGTTTGGTGGCCGTAAAGTGTGGTAATAGTTGTAGACTGGTATTGCAGAGGTGCTCTCTGGAGACTTGAACCAGGTCACAGTCACTGCACAGATATCGATGTTCTCCATTTTTAGGAGTGCCTCGAGAGAGTGCATTTTAAGGTTCAGACTTCTAGCATTGAGCAGCATTACCTTCAGATTTTGCATGCTTGTACCTGTTATGGTGGTGGTTTTGTCCTTTGAACTGATTTTGCATGCTTGTACCTGTTATGGGGATGGTTTTGTCCTTTGAACTTTTCCTAAAAAAGGCACTATAGGGGTGGCAAGAGCCTTAGCCAGTAACCTGAATCCCAGGGGGTGAAAGGTGCAGACCATCTCTGGCAAAGCATCGTGGTCTGTCGATCATGGCTTAAATTATTTGGTGACTGAATAACATTCCCACATTTAATTTGAAATAGTATATGTTAGATGTTCATTTAGTTGAATGTTCAGCTTGGAATATGATTCACTTTCTCCTTACACAGGCTGTTATAATTCTTCTTTTCAAATATACAACACAGTACTAACATGCTGTGTTCCTTGGTCACTCAGCAATCATTGGACCAGTACTGTAGTACCGAGTGTGTGTTAAAACAAGTCTAAAGTATTGCCTTTACAATGTTGAAGGTTACTAAGTGGGAATGTTTTTCAGTCACCAAATAAGTAAAGCCATGCTGGCTAGCATGAACAAGCATTAACTGTTATTTTGTGGTTGTGGATCCATCCCTATGTCAGCCTGTGAGATATCCCTCAGAGCACACATCTGGAATATTTGGGAGAAGGGGCACATAGGGGATTCATGTTAACTGGCAGGTTTGTCAGCACACATGTGGCTGATGATACACATGCTGTTCAACATGACTTGGCAGTAGACCCTACCCTGCTTACCATTTCTTGTAGTCATGTGTACATGACTCAAATGTAAGGCACACATTATGGAGAATGTGAGACATGATACAACTGTAGCATTCTTCTGAAAATATACTCAGAACTAATGTGTACATTTGCCATAGTGTAGCATACCATGCAGTGATAGTTTGAAGATTCTAGATGGTAGCACACCAAACATGTCCCCTGCTACTCTGGGAAAGGTCCCAGTGACTAGGAATAGCATCTAAACACATACCTAACTTCCCACTGGCATAGTTTCCTACACTTGTCTCTGTGAGTCAATGCTGAGAGAAGTAGCTCAGCTCCTTCAGTGTCTACATGCCCTGGAAGCTTTTCACCTTCTCTGTGTATGGCTATTGCCAGCAGCAGTGTCTTTAGCCTGTATTACAGACAGATGTATTCAAAAAGCAGCAGCTAATAATCTGTTTGTGCCTACTTTGTATCTGTACTCAAGTATGTTCTCAATCCACACAAAAACAAAAAAAGGAAATGGAGATGTCATGGATGCTCTTATATCCTGTGCACTAGCTCCACAGGACTAGCTGATTAGCATGCAGTTCAACTGTGTGTGCTGTAATTAGCATCTCTGATGCACAGAGTAGCACACATGCAATCAATTTTTTGATGTGCTCCATTATAAAAAGGCAAATTAGTAAATGGGAAAACTGATGTGGATGACAGTTAGTATATGATTGCAACCCATATACACATTTTGTTAGATTCACTTATATTTTCTCAGAGGAGTATTTCACTCCATCAGGTATGTATTCATCTTGTAACCTAAATAATGCATATCATGGAATGTAGATAACAATACATATGAAGTAAATCTCTATGCATTTCGTAGAAACATACTCTTTACATGGCCTTCTTTATCAGCAATGTGGTTTAGAAGATGTAGTGTAGGCATAAAGTCTAATGTTGTATGCTATGTACACATTCTATGAAAAGATTTTTTTATTAGTACTTTAACATTTCCCATAGTTTGCTTAACAACATTGTTCCTGACCTTGTATTGTTTTTTTTTTTTTTTTTTTATTTGGGGGTGGGGTGTGGGGAGAAAGATGATGTCATGCTATGGAACAAGCTAGAGTTGACTGTTATGTTGGGTGGGGGACAAAGTTAATTATCTGTTAGGATACAATAAATTATATTTTGCTTTTGTTACTCTGTTAGTTTTTTGACTACCCTTGTTATTTACTTCACAATGTTGTATATTTAAGCAATAACCCACGCCTAAGTGTGGGTAATGTTGGATTTACTCATGGTTGGTGTGGTTTTGGTCACGATGGCAAAGCCTGAGTGGCCAAACAAAGACAACCGTGGGTAAATCCAGCATTACCCATACCCGCACCCAGAAGTGGGTTATTGCTATTACACAATGACATTGGGGGGGATTCAGTAATCCTCGGTGTAAGACTAAATAAGTCTTACACGGAAACGGCAGTGTAACAGGAAGACATCAGCATGCCATGCATATTCAAGAGGGTGTGCTGACTCAACTGGAAGGCTAACACGGATCGTGTAAGACTGCAGGGGGTGTGTCGGACTGCCGAGCAGTCCAAATATCCATGCCCCTGCACCAATATAAATGTGAAAATGACAAGTGCAATGAGCGAGTCCGCTGAAATTTACACATAGCAGACAATACACATCCCCACATACTAAACCCCTTTGTAATTGTGAAATGTAAACCTTTACTTTTTTTTTTATAATTCCCAATATAGCTGCCCATATTTGCACGTGTTTACGATGGTGTGCCCATTGCTAAGCTACAGGTAGCTATTTCGACATTGAAGAGTAAAATAAGAAATGTATAATCAAATTATGCCAAATAGCAATTGCGTAGTGGTAGAGCCTTCGCACCAAGAGGAGGCATTCCCAGTTCTAACCCCAGCACTCCCCTTTCTATTTTATGTCTTAAATTAGTATATAAAATAATTCCTGACATATATGAATGACATTTTAGTAAAAAGCATTAAAATGGACTATGTATTAGTGAACAAAATGTATATATATAAATATAAGAAGGTGAGCAGCATTAAGGATATTGACATATAATTGCCCATAGCTAAGCAGCGTTGCACCCAGCGCAATATAGTTGCCCATAGCCAAGCAGCGCTTTAACTAGCGCAATATAGTTGTCCATAGCTAAGCAGTGCTTTACCTAGCACAATAGGTTAGCGTGGAGCTGCGCACTGCACTAACCAGCGCACCGTTGGGCAACGTCGGGCAACGTGGAGCAACATAGAGCAACATAGAGCAAAGTTGAGCAAAGTTGCCTAAACACAGCCACACCCCCTAGCCTGTCTGGACAGTAGTAAAATAAAAAAGCAATGACAAGGTTCGAACCCGGGACACTGTGCACCATAATTAAAGTACTGAACCACTAAGCCATGACAGCATAGCATAAACATGCACGGTCAACATACATATAGTTATAAATGGAAGTTTAACCATTGCAAAGCAGGTTTGCTGTTAGCTCAGAAATTTCAAAAACGGCCAATCACAAATAAGTGCAGGAAATGAGGCATATTTAAGCTCGATAGGTGGGAATACTCTCCATAACTGGCTGTAGCTCCCATCTGCAGTCAGAATGGCCGGTGCTGGAGAGGGTAGTCACTTTCGAGCGTAATGGTGGGGCATCGAGGAGTCAAAATACATGGTTTGGCTCCTTGTCCACCATCATGAGTCAAGACTCCTGCAGGGCCAGTTCCAAGGGAGGGAGTACAAAGTGGAGGCTTGGAACCGGTTAGCTCATGATCTCACCAGTACCACAGGCATCCCTCGGTCTGGTGAGCAGGTCCGTCACCACCATGCATACCTGAAGAGATGGAAGCAGGACCAACTGAACCGATGGATACAGGAGGCCCGTGACATGCAGGATGCCCCACTACTGAGTAGGTAGCCATGGAATGAAGTATGTAAGAAATGCTATTGTAGTCAATATAATGGATAGATATGTCTCAATATCCCTTCATTTACTTCACAGCTGCAGGTGTCCGTGCTGCGAATCGGCAAGCCTATGCAGATAGGCTGCGCCACCAGGCAGGTTAGTAATTATTCTGCATGTATTATCATATAAAATAAGTGAGAGAGCCTGAAAAAGCAGTGTTGTAACCCATTAATAAAGGTATAATAAGTCTTGAATAAAGTCTCTGCATGTATTGTAATATAAAGTAAGTGAGAGCATGAAAAAGTGTTGAAACTCATTAATAAAGGTATAATAAGTCTGGAATAAAAGTATTCTGCATGCACAAAAATATGAAATGAATGAGAGAGCCACCACAAAATTGTGTAATGTAATTAATAAAGGTAAAATTCCTGGACTGTGTCCGTGTCACTTTCTTTGATATGTTGTTGTACTCTTGCATTATGGAAATAGTACAGTTGTATTAAGTGCTGTCAATCCACACCTGTGTAGGTCCATATAAAGTGGATGAAGGGAATGCCAGTAGCTCCTAATCATATATACAGTCCTCATCTGTTGGTTCATGGCTAGCATGTACAGGTTAATCTGGCACATGTGTAGCTTGTGAATCTGTTCCCCACAAATGTCAGTGTGCTGCTAGAAGTGTAGGGGTCTGTTTAAATTTAGCTGATAATGATAACAAGCATGGGCCCCACTCTGGAAAGCTGAAAGGGCTACGCCTACCTGACATAGCGATTTATAGCATTGGGTTGCTAAGACAGTGAGTACTGCAATTACCAGACAGCCAGATATTTAGATATATGAATATAAATTAAATATGTAAATACGTAGCAGTAACATCTGCATCTTGAACAGTTAGTATGTTAGATAAAGGGCAGGTATATAATCAACTATCAAGACCCATTACACAATTTAATGGACACTGCCTAGTGTAATAATACATGTAGGGGATATATGCCTGCAGTCATTAGGAATGTAGAGTAAAGTTAAAAGTATATATAAGTTGTTAATGGAGTGATCTTTTTACACCCTACTTTATGGTCATAAATAATGCCATTCCACACCTAAATGGGTATGTGTAATCTGAAAAACTTTGTTGGGACATATGTCCTATTGGTTTATAAATATCTGCATGTACAT
The DNA here is from genome assembly GCF_019279795.1 of Protopterus annectens. Lineage (NCBI taxonomy): Eukaryota > Metazoa > Chordata > Ceratodontiformes > Protopteridae > Protopterus > Protopterus annectens. Next base: position 327,107,683 of record NC_056725.1, read on the forward strand.
TGATGCATGTGCCCTGTTCATATACCACAATATTGGTGGCCTGTTGCCACCAATCAACCCTGCATGCTGTTGGAATGTCCACTGTTGTTGTAAGTATGCATGTGTTATGCTTGCTGTTCGACTGTTGGAATTCTCGTGTGTTGGGTTAATGGGAATACTACTGCATGCTGTTATAACTAATTTGGAATGCTGTTGCCTGTTACTAACCCATATTGTCATTAAATCCTGCTAAACATAGAACGTATGGGAAGGCCGGTCCCAGTGGACCATCCTCTCCCACCTCAGCTGGCGATGGCACCTGGCACCAGCATGTCCGGTGCCCAGCCCGGGACCTCCTCATCCAGTGACCCTGTACCACCTTCGGGTGGAAACACTGCAGGGGATGGGGCTCATCCCCCCATGCAAGCGTGGCCAGAGGAGGGCCACCTATCACCCTCTGAATGGCCCGGGCTGTGGTGCATAGGGAGATCGAGTGTACAGTCGCAGATCCTCTACACCAGCTCGAGGCAAGAGTGGCGCAACTCACGGGTGAGCCTGCCCCTCCTATGCAGGCCCCAGCACAGCCACCCTCTGGGCTATGAAGGTGCAGTGGTGACTGCCCATGGGTGGGGATCTCAGTTCCACTGTTGCCATCTGTGGGCTCATGGGCTTGCGATTTCCAAACATCCTTCCCCATCAATTGTGTTCACCCACCCCATATGTCATATTCCGCCCCTGTATGCATCTTGTTTGTCTTGTCTGTTTACCTCGCCAACCTACCTCCCACAACATATCTACTTCCCCTACCTCACATTCCACTCTTACCTGAAAAAAAAGGGGCAATCTGCTCCCACAAAAAAAAAATGACACCCCATACATAGCTGCCCATTTTACACAAATGTCCACCTGACACAGACACTGAAATTCAATTGGCAGTACAACATACTTTGTTGTCCTCACCCCTCTCTCAGGGGTGTAAGGTTTCAAAATTCACTCCAAATTACAAGTATATGCCCAGCTGTTGCTGTTAAAGAAATGGGCAGCTATGGGCCATCCCTACACCCGTCCAGCACATCCCAAGCTGTTTTCCCTACTGTCTTTCCCTCTTTGTGCCCCTTTTTCACCACTTTCCTATCTCCCCATTTTCTTTTCTTTCAAAGAAATGAGCACGGGGGTTAGCGGGAGTAAGCACTTTTAAGCAGTATTAAGTGGGTTTGAGCAAGTGTGCGTATGTGTGTGCTTATCCTAGTATTGCTAAGCACCACGCAAACCCACGCAAACCTGATTACAACTGCTTAAAAGTGCCTTAGTCACCCTGCATATGAGGGGCCTTGTTCTGCTCAGCAGCAAAATAAAACACCACTGCCAGTCTCGAACCTCGGAAACACTAGACTGCATGAAGTACCACTAGGCCACAGTAGATATACAGTAAGATGTTGCTGAAATATATATATCATGCATTAGAATGTGTGAATATAAAGGAAAGGTAAGAATGCCATAACACATAACCTGTTCTGTGGAACTATACCAGCAGATGTTGTGGAATTGCATTACATGACTTTGATAACAGAACCAGACATAGCAGTAAATACTGTTACAGCAGCACTTCACAACCCCCACACAGTTGAGTGCGTGAATAAATATTCACAGTATAGCAGTTCACAAACAGTTCATGCGCCAAATGAATGCATCTCAGTAACTACTTTTGTATAGCAGTAAATTGTATAAGTAGAAAAGAAACTACATACTCCAATGTATCTTGTGTTAGCATATGTAGGGGTGAGTACAATTCTACACTGACAACTGTGCAGTGTAAGTGGCAACATTCAGGTCTGAGTACAACAATTATATCACTGGCTACACCCCTAGCTTCAGATATAAGAACTATATCAACCTTCTGACTTACACAATGGTCTCCACAGCAAACAAGCATGGGCCCCACTCTGGAAAGCTGAAAGGGCTACACCTACCTGACATAGCAATTTATAACATTGGGTTGCTATGACAGTGAGTACTGCAATTACCATACAGCAGGCTGTGTGCAATTACCAAATGGTGGCCACCAATTGGTGCAGAGCCCATCACATGCACATGTGCAGATACCTACAAAAGCATGCTGTACCTGCTGGCCACACATGCAATCATCCCATTGCAGATAGTGAGAGAGGGAGACACAGAGACAGAGAGATTGAGAGAGAGACTCCCACCCCCACCCACACCAGTGGAAAAAAAATATATACTAATAAAAAAAAAAATTTAAACATAAAGAAAAAATGTTTACATTCAGCCAAAGAGACAGCTAAGTGAAAAATATGAACACATGCAAAGGAAAGGTATGTAACAGATATGTATTTACTGGCATGTAGTAGATGTATTTGAAGACCACTCTACATACTTTGAAACATCAATATGTGGCAACAGTACATATCTATGCACAGATGCCCTGCATAACTACTGCCATGGACATATCAGTGTGTAGCTGTGTGCAGTGGGTCATAACTGTGATATATGTAGCTCAGCATTAAATGTCAAACATCTGAACCATGTTATCTGTGTTCTGTACAGTAGTGTGGACAATGTCTGTTTGGGGGAGTAGCGCATACAGCTATATAACCATGGATGTGACAGAGTAACAAAAGCATGATAGTCGTATCAACGTGTAGCTTAGCACTGGCAACAGCTGTACCAGGCTAGTCTGGTAATTAAGCATTTGTAGCTATATATACACCCTCTAACATTACTGTGTGCTCACATGTGACACCTGTTCATGTTGCAGCAAGGCCCTGCATGTCAGCTGTGAGGTCCATGGACTTACAACAGTGTGGACCTTGTGTGTGTATGGCACACACATATGGAGAGATCTGTCCGTGTCAGATATCTTAGCATCTGTACATGTGCATAGAGCTAGGGACATACTGCAACGGTTTATGAAGGGTGGACATATATATGTTGTTGAAGGTTGTTATGTGCATACTCCAATGTAGGTTGTAGCGCGTGGCAAACAAGACAGCATACAGTGCTGGTATATGACATGTGATGGTTAAATGCTGTGGGTATGAATTGTCTGGTCTGCAGTGTTGCAGCCAGAGAGGCCTGCTAAAGCTACATGTGTTAAGAACACCTTCAATGCATTCCGCACAACACTGTGCAATATAAGTACATAACAGTATACCTCGCAACCTTCTCATAATTGATATTCCCACCATGAAAGGTGGACCATCTATGTGCCTATATGGATATCAATATGTACATCAATGTATGTTTATATTTAAGTGTGTATATACATATAAATATATATATATATATATATATATATATATATATATATATATATATATATATATATATATATATATATATATATATATATACACATATATATATATATATATATATATAGAGAGAGAGACAGGCTCATATATACTGCGACAGATGGCCGGTGACAAAGCCATGGACTCAAGTTCAATGTTGAAACTGCATTGGCATCCCTTCTGGAAAAAACTCCGTACCCATGAACTACCACATAGGTGGTAGTCCACCTAACACCAAAAGTGTGGTAAGAGACCATGGGACACAGGTGGACTGTAGTCTCCCCTTCGATAATCACAGTGACACACTAGTCATGTAATCCGTCTACCTAACACACTAAGCTATGTAAAAGCCAGAGCTGTTGGACATGCTGCACGTAAACAGATCACAATCTTTACATGCTACACACTCCAGGAACCCAAACCTTCTGACCACAGTAAACAGCACATGCTGGAGGGATAGATTCCCATCTCAGAGACAGCCCATACCCTGGAACAAACCAACTATCCATAGCAAACAAAGCTCCTAATTAGCAGTCATCATAAATAATCATGAAGATTGTATGGGAGATAGTGAATACACCCAGGCATTTACCTCTGTGTGTCTGCTTGACAGGGCCACGTGAAATGCAATGACCTGTGTGTCAAAGGCCAGAGTAGCGTATGGCTAGGTTTCTATAGGCCCTAGGGCCAATAGCCTTATACCTACCTATGAAATGATACACACTCACATGTACTTGTTTCAAGAATTGCTATGTGAGTTTGACTGAGTGTGATGGTGAATGTGTTGGTGAATGTGTCAGAGTTTGGATTATGTGTGATAGCTTAGTGGGAAACTGTTTCTGTCATGGTATTATGTGTCCTAGCTGTGATCCCAGCTAAAGATGTGTATACAATTACTAGGCTGAAAAAGCAGTATGCCATACGATCTGACATAGTCCCTTGTTGTCGACTGGGGTGCCCATTGTAGGCCAAAGCAGTACATGCATGCTTATTGAGTGGTACTGCTGGTGAATCCAGCCCCTGTATGAACAGTAGTACTACCTGAGGCTGCATGCCTAAACAGCACAGTATGGTGTACGTCCACATTGATTGGAACCACTGCTCCATGTGTTCCCTGTAGTCCTCACAGATTACATACCTCAGGAATAAGGTCTCGTAACTACTGACACACAGTACTGTAAAGTATACAGGTAAAGGTCACCTGTGTTGCCATACCTATGTGTCTGGTATGTATGTGTGATGTGTGTGTGTGTGTGTGTGTGTGTGTGTGTGTGTGTGTGTGTGTGTGTGTGTGTGTGTGTGTGTGTGTGTGTGTGTATGCCTGTACCATGGCCTCGGTCATAAGTGTGTTACAGGATATAGGTACGTATCTAGCAACAAGTATAGTGTAATACAGCAGTATGCCACCTATATTCATGAATGTGCACATATGTTAGGCAGGGGTCTGCCATCAACGACTAGTCTGTAATACCGGTGATACTGTCACTGGACTTTACAATCATTGCAATGGATTACACTTGTCATGATGCATTAGCATGATATATACCTCCTGTGTCCATGTTGTGCATTGTGTCACATAGAGTGTGCCATGTAGCGGTGTATAGTATGACATACTGTTGTAAGTTTGTGGCTGTGCAAAACATGTTTTGACATACAGAGTGTGTCAGGCACTGTCAGGCAGTTGTGGGTTGAGTACTGAAATCTGGTGTTGAAAGTGCATATCTTCTGACAGCCAATAGGTTGCTATATATAGCAGTTAATTGATATCTGTACATTAGAAATATGCGTGTGCCTCATGACTTGCTCACACATATTGTTTCATTGTCTTCCAGGGCTATGTCCCACCATCGTAATCCTGCCTATAGCATGGCGGAGAAAGAGGTCATAACATCCAGCCTGGTGCAGCAGTATGCCCTGCTGTTCTCTAGAACCAGCCAGGACCAGCATGAGCGGACTGCACTGTGGCAAGAGCTTGTCCATTGGATAAATGACATAGGCATGCATAACCAGACATATGAGCAGGTATGCCATCACTGCAGTGATTTAATTAGACATGTCCATCAGCATGCGTCTGATATCTGCAGTCAGCAGCTTGCCACAGGTGGGGGGGTAGCCATCCACCCCCCCTCACCAGAGTGGAGGAGCTGCTCCTGAGCCAGGTGGCTACTGGATAACATCAACCCCACCAACTAACGTGTGTCATCATGGAGGCCGGAGTCACCTAGCAAGCTGACATGGAGCGTGCAGTAACATGGCATAGCTGTAGACTACTGTTACCTCAATTGTTAGAGCATGTTTATGTGAGATGTGTACTGTGTAGTTAGATGATGTGGTGCCTAGTGTTGTGCAATGGTAACTATTAGGAATACAATCTGTGGGCCTGTGACTGTCAACCGTTGTACCACTGTACGATTGCAAACACACAGTAAAAATGCCACAGTTGTTGCCACTGACAAAGTGTCTCATATCCTCATAGGTCCCTCTGGTGTGACAGCATGGCAGCCGACCCATGCTGGTGAGTGTGTTCTACCTTTAATACTGCTAATTAAATGTGCATGTCATAGGTGAGGTGTAAGCCATGTACACTTAACACACATATGCATAATGCATGCTGTGCATGTTTGCTGTGAGACTATGCACATCCCAGTAACGTGGGTAGCTGTCTAAAACACATACAATACACAGAGCATTCTACATAATTGTGGCAACACTGATGTGGACATTGGATAGGCAGAGTCAATACACATGCACACAACATACACAACACTGTCATATGCAGTACACATTAACACGCTACACATGGCGTATTCAGACACCTGCTGTAAGGTCACACTGCAGTATCCCACACTTCATCCACACAGCACACATTACATACCTGAGGGGTAGATGCCTCACATGTGGCTGTGCAACACTCTTCGATACATTACACATTCATGGTAGGCAATGCCCCCTATTGTGCACCTTACAAACCCATGCAACAACTGGCTGTAAAATGGTGACTGTAGTCATGGTACTGCAGTTCCGGTACAGCATGGTATGTGCCTGTCTGGCACACATTAGTAGCCTTGAGTGACCACGTGATGCTGCATGATGATGGCTCATGGTAGTACACCCCATCCAGTTACAGTGACCACAGTACTAAACATAGCATTACCTGCTATGCACCTCAGTGTTGTGTGTGTGTAAACATAGTCACCTATACACAATATGCATAGCAATCACCATTTGTACAAAGTGACACATATATGTCTTGTAATGCTATTGAGTGTATAGGTCACATGACACACACTGTGTCTGTGTGATGTTTAATGTTGCAGTTGTGTTGTAGCATGCCATGTCATGTCTGGCACTGGCATGTCCACAATATGTCCAACACTCATCATAACCACTGTGCAATGTCCATGTTGAGCAATGTTATTCCAACAGGTAATGCACCACTCATCCTGTGTGTGTGTACATAGCATGCATGTGCTAATCCTGTGTCCACTATTATCTGCTGAAGACACAGACGCTCTCATCACAAATGGATATCTATGTGACACACAGATACACATCCAGCCATGGTATGTATACCTGGGAGAGATGGTGCACGGAACATTACAGAGCTTATAATACCTGCACAACACTGTCATGTCCATGTACACAGTGCGTTCCAGGGTGAGGCCAATCACTGAACAGCATCACACATGCATCAAAGACATGTATAGTGTTATTGGCAAGGGCTGACAGCACCTGCACTGCATGCTGTTGGGAAACACACATCTTGCATGCTGACACGTGTGATATAACTGTTTGCCTTGTGATACTGTACCCCACCATCACCCACTATTGAGTATGTTCTGGATTGCTGGTGGTGGTGTGTGTGTGTGTGTGTGTGTGTGTGTGTGTGTGTGTGTGTGTGTGTGTGTGTGTGTGTGTGTGTGTTTTAGTGATGAATGCATTTGTGTGCATGTGTTCATGTGTGCATGTATTCATGTGTTCATGTGTGCATGTGTTCATGTGTGCATGTGTGCATGTGTTCATGTATGCACGTGTTCATGTGCGCATGTGTGCATGTGTTCATGTGTGCATGTGTTCATATGTGCATGTGTTCGTGTGTGCATGTGTGCATGTGTGCATGTGTCCATGTGTTCATGTGTTCATGTGCTCATGTGTGCATGTGTGCATGTGTGCATGTGTTCATGTGTTCATGCGTGCATGTGTGCCGACATCATGTACAGGTCGTAAAGTGTGTTTCTGACTTTCACGCACAGGTGCTGACCTTGGGCTGGTTCACTGCAGCAGGGAAACTGATGTCACCGAGCAAAACAGTGATACTGATGATAGGTGCGTTGAGGCACAGGCATGTTTACCAGTGCCTGTCATTGGACCACCAATCGACAGTACACAGCTGTCGACCCCATCCATGCATACAGTCATACTGCCAATAAATTTATCACCAATGCCCATATCTGAGGGATACCATACAGTTGGCATTGGCCATGACAGTATGGTATCCATGGCACATGCATCCCAACACAGCAGCCATACCCAGATGTCTGGAAGGGTACCACACAGGCAGATGTCCAGGGGTTCTCGTAGGAGCAGTGCTGCTCATCATGCCACTGGCAGACGTGCCACAGGTCTGACAATGTCATGCATGTTCCAGGCTGTCATGGAGGCACAGGCACATATGGAACAGTACACTAGACAGGGACTACGGGCACATAGGGCACATAACACCGCCGTCATTGACAGTATCCGTGAGCTAGCAGGTGCCATCCGTCATTACACTGAGGTCATTGATAGATGTTGGGGAGAGACATTAGATATCCTCCGCAATGTCATGCCCATGTGTCAGGACAATGCGGGATGGTTGAGTCATCGACGTGGATGTATGCCAGCAACAGCAGCAGCTGGCAGTCACCGTGGACGTCCCTCAAGCCACAGCTGCTCCCGTAGTGCCAGTACCAGCACCAGCATTGTTGGGGCGGGCTGTCCATTGAACGTCCTAGAAGGCCATGCGCAAATGGCTCTGGACAGTCCCAGCAGGGACCTGTGTCCAGTGTACATCCATCGACCTCTGGGGATAGTACCCAGTCTGGCTTAGTACCCGATAGTGTCAGTAGCACCCCTGCCAGGCACAGGTACCGTATCCGTGGACAGAGACGGTGATCTGCGAAGCCTCGCAGGTACATTCTGTGGCTGTCCCACAAATACCCATATATGGCAGCCACATGGTGGAACTGTGTGCATGCAGACACACACACATACTCCAGACAACTAGGGCTAACACATACCCACACACATTACATCAACATTGCCCCATTCCAGTATTCTTGCCCCTCACACACACATACACACACACATACATGTCGATTGGATGGCTCACTGTAGGCCTCTGGCAAACCAACAACACACCCTGTGCATATGATGAAACCTGTGCTGCCTCCTGTCATCTCTAACATTGATGCAGGAACAGGCTACCATGGTGCTGATGCACAGGGTGTCTTTATAGCAGTATAGCAATGTTAGCATGTTGTCAGCAGTACAGTGTAATGATATGATTGGAGGTGTAGCTGAGCAGGCATGATGCATTCATGCTATGATTGTCATTGTAGTGTTGTTAACACCAGTGTTGGTTCCAATTGTGTATTGTCCGGCCACGTGACACTTGGCTGATGTGTGCAGTATTGGCAGCATGTGTTAGAGAGTGGACAGTATGTGTGGGACGTGTGTAGCACAGATTTGCAGGTGTACAGTTGTGAACATGGTGGAGGTGCACTGTCTGCATGTACGTGCATTGTGTACACATGGCCAGCACGACCTTCTCTGTAATACACAGTAATGCTACATAGTTTCTATTGGTGGCCAGTATGCATTGTACTACACACATTCCGGAACCTGACTACACACGTGTGTATGACATGGTTTGACGCTATGCTGTGAGTGATACTGTTACTATCTGTCATTGTTTTGCATTCTGGTAGTATACATCCCTTCCACAGCCTGACCATAACCAATCATTAGATGATGTCTTGACAACCGACACACAGATGTAGGACACACAGCAACATTTGGATCCTTCAGGTACTATACTATGTCAGTAACCACTGGTATTCACCTACACCCATTACTGACACCACTTATGTTTGGCATATAGCTCTCTTAGATACTAGCAGTCACAGTAGGGATATGTCTGTCCACATCTGTTAATGCATACTGCAGCCTATAATACATTCTTCAGATGACACACACATCCTGCACAAGGGTATCATACAGACAGATGCCTGTTGTCAAACCCATACTGGAAAGCTATAAGCCAAACTAAGCATAGTCAATCACCTTTACGAAACACATTACCCCACAATACCACATAGGTAGTCACCAACAATATGATGAATAGGTACCGATGTGTACATGCAACCAAGTGTTACATCATCTATCCTTTGTTAATCACATTTCCAAAGGTATTTTGAGATCCCACTGTGGATCACATAAGCAAGAAGGGGTCTGCATGCATATCCACAAAGATTGTTCAACACCTGTTATAAATAGTCATCATTGACAAACTTTGCTGCGTTTGAACAGGTCTGGCATATACCCCGGCCATAGACCCTCACACACACATTCCAATAGGAACCGTAATGACTTTGTGTGACACAGATGACATAGGCCAGGGATCACTGCAGTAGCTGGGCATGTCACAAGCATGCAGATGTGACCTAAGGTCTGGGAAGCAGCAGCACAGTCTGGCAAGGATGACAGCTGTGTTCTTGGAGAAAGCAGGGATCCCACACATGCAATAATTGAGGTAACATGTACATATATGTATTTGCCACACAACAAGCTCACATGTGTAATGCATACTGATATGTCATACAGTAGTAAAAGCAAAAACCACAACACATTGAACCAACAGTGTCACACACATACAGCACACACACTCACCAAGTGCACGATTCAAATCCCTACTTAATTACTTTATGATACTAGAGAAGTACGCATTAACACAATGCACTATACACGTTACTGGGAGGTTTTTTTCCACAGGTATATTTGTAGGATGGTGACATCACCAGACTTGACAAAGGTTAGTTTACCACTTTTGAGGTGTTTCACTGGTCTCCTAAAAGGTTGCTCCTTCCAAAGGAGACCACACACAAACACACAGTTGTCCAGTGCAGGATTCAATCCCCTATCTAACTACTTCATGATACTAGAGGAGTACGAATTAACACACCACGCTATACACATTATTGGCCATTCTCTTTTCCACAGGTATATTTGTAGGATGGTGACATCATCAGACTTGACAAAGCTTAGTTTACCACTTTTGAGGTGTTTCATTAGTCTCCTAAAAGGTTGCTCCTTTCCAGGGAGGCCACACACAAACACAGTTGTCCGGTGCAGGATTCAAACCCTTAACTAACTAGTTAATGATACTAGAGGTGTACACATTAACACGACGCACTATATACATAACATGGTGCTCTCTTTTCCACAGGTATATTTGTAGGATGGTGACATCATCAAACTTGACAAAGGTTAGTTTACCACTTTTTGAGGTGTTTCGCTAGTCTCCTAGAGGGTCGCTCCTTCCCAAGGAGACCACACACAAACACATATACACAGTTGTCCAGTGCAGAATTCGAAATCCTTACCTAACTACTTCATGATACTAGAAGAGTACGCATTAACATGACACACCATGCACATTACTGGCAGCTCTCTTTTCCACAGGTATATTTGTAGGATGGTGACATCATCAGACTTGACAAAGGTTAGTTTACCACTTTTGAGGTGTTTCACTAGTCTCCTAAAAGGTAGCTTTTTCCCAAGGAGACCACACAAAAACGTCCAGTGCATGATTCAAACCCCTACCTAACTACTTCATGATACTAGAGGTCTACGCATTAACACGACACGCTATACACATTACTGGGTGCACTTTTTTCCACAGGTATTTTTGTAGGATGGTGACATCATCAGACTTGACAAAGGTTAGTTTACCACTTTTGAAGTGTTTCACTAGTCTCCTAAAAGGTTGCTCCTTCCCAAGAAAGGCACACAGTTGTCCAGTGCAGGATTCAAACCCCTACCAAACTACTTCATGATATTGGAGGAGTATGCATTAACACGACATGCTACTCACATTACTGGCAGCTTTTTTTTTCCACAGGTATATTTGTAGGATGGTGACATCATCAGATTTGACAAAGGTTAGTTTACCACTTTTGAGGTGTTTCACTAGTCTTCTAAAAGGTTGCTTCTTCCCAAGGAGACCACACATTAACAAAGTTGTCCAGTGCAAGATTCAAACCCCTACCGAACTACTTCATGATACTACGAGACTACACATTAACATGACGCGCTGTACACATTACTGGTAATGATCCTTTCCACAGGTATATTTGTAGGATGGTAACATCAGCAGACTATACAAGGTGGGTTACATAAGGTGACATTTGATGGGCTACATTGAAGGAATGTCTAAACACTTTGGGCATGTGATCGTCAAAGGTGAGTTTACTATCTACCTGTGTCCCCGGGGACATAATGACTTTCTCCGTACATGCTGGATTAACACCTATGTGGTAATTTGTGTGCACTTTGTTTCACGCAAAGGGGATGACTATGCAATCTTTGCCATTCAGCTTGAGGGCATTGTTTTGACACCAGGTATCTGTCTCTGTAAGACACATCTGGAGGATATCTGTGTCAGCTGTACAGTTGAATATGGACCGCAGTTACCATTCATCCGCAAACCTGTTCAGTCATACACCTGCCATGTTTCCCTGTACCTCTGTGCAGTATCTACTGAACATGTGGGGTCCCAGGACCAAGACCTGTGTGATGCCATTTGTGACTGGCTTGAAGTTGGACATGGCACCTGCAACTATGAACATGTGTGTTTGATCTGTGAGCCACTTGGCCACCCATCCTGTGACATAGCTGTTAATGTTCAAGCTGGTACACTTGTTCATGATGACAGAGTGGGGAATGGTGTAGTAAGCCCTTAGTGAGGTCCAGGTGGGCTGTGTGGACTACTTTCACCTCCATCTATGATCATGGTAACTGTTTTAAATAACTCAACTAGGTTGGGGAGCCAGGCTGTGCCTTTGACAAGGCAAAGTTGTGTAGAGTCCAGTGTCTGGAGATCTACAATGTCTCAGTGTCTGGGCTCCATGACAATTGGCTCAATAGCTCTGTATACCCGGCTGAGTAGACATATTGGACAATGGTTTCCTGGTTCTGTTTTGGCACACCCCTTGTGGAGCTGGATGACTGTTAGTTTATGACATTCTTTGGATACATAGCCTGTGGTACGGTTGAGTCTGGACAGTGACTGTAGGTGAGTGTGTAGCTCCTTATGGGCCTAGTGTAAGACACAGCCTGGGACAACATACAGTCACATTGATGCTATGTTCTTAGCTTTGGTGAGGGCTGTCTTTACCTGCATGTCCATGACAACTTGGTCTCTGCATCCTTCTGTGATGGACACAGGCCCTTTAGGGGTGATGGGGGGAGTTTACACTGAACTTGTCCCCCTGGATGTGGGCAAGGAATGTTGGTTTGATGTATTTCATTCCTTTTTTCAGTAGCTGACAGCATATTTGGAAGCTGACACCTGCGTGTCTGGTATAGCGACCAAAGGCTTTGTGGTTGTTATTCTTACATTCCTTGGCTATTTGTCTTTCAAAACCGTCCTAGGATTATTTTATGAGCGGTCATTGTTTCTTCCTGATAATGATCAGTGATGCCTTTCCTTTCGTGAAGTTGGCTCTATCATGTGTTTGTTTCCTCCTTCTCTTGCCTAGCTTATTTATGGACAACATACACCTGCTTGTTGTCCTAATTTTGGAGGAGCGCATCTTGGTTTTATTTGTGATGTCTCATTCCATGCGTCCCTGTAGATGCTCATAGAATGCACTTGTGAATGTTTCTGCAGATTGCATACAATTATCGTATAGCAAGAGGTGTTCGGAACTTTCCACTGTGGTCTGGGGAAGTGCGCAGTTTGCTTTTGCAAATGTCTTTACAGTGGTTTCATTGACTGGGTGTGGGTGCGGGATGTGGATGTCCAGTGTGATTACTTCCTGATCTGATATTCCCAGAGAGGGGTTTATCTCTGTTGTGGAACACTGGTACCCCATGTTGGTGATGATCATGTCCAGTATGTTGTCACATGTAGTGGGTGTGCTGACCAGCTGTTCCAGGGTGTTAGAGTTTCTTAACTGTAGGACACATTTGGCAAAGGATGTTGTATACGAGCAAGTCACACAATCAATGTTTGGGTAGTTGTAATCTCCTCATATAATGGTGTTTGATAGGACCTTAATATTTTCCATTGTTCTCCGGAATTCTGAGTGAGGTTCCTGAGACAAGGTATGTGATCTGTAGCAGGCTATAATCTGATGGGCAGCTTTGCCCAATCTTAGTTGCACTTGCATGGTCTCCAAAGCCTCATGCTGTGCCAGTAACCTGAAGGTGTGGATATCCATAAGGTAAATGGCTACACCCCTTCCTTTTGTAGTTAACTCATAGTTTTGGGTGCAAAGGTCAGATTGATTGTGAGTGTTTTATGTGGATCATATCCAGCAGATCTATGTTTGACATAGCTTTGTATGTTAGGCGGTGAACACCTCTGAGTTGGCGATATGTGAGGGAGTATGGATGGAGCATTTTGCGATGGTCTGTGTATGGCATGTATTTCAGGACACTAATGCTCTTTGTGAAGTATTGCTGCTGGCTTTCCAGTTTGTTGTAGTTGTCTTGTGAGGTACATAGCAACAGTGGCGTTGTACTCCTTTATAGTTCTAGTGAGTGGTGAGTAGAAGGGAACACTGTCCTCTTTTATTCTGCATGAGACACATTTTTTGAAGAGGTGTGTCACATAAGAGTGTTTCCTGATTACTGTGGGAATGTGCTTATCACAGTTGTATCCACTGTCCACCTGTGACCCAGGGTCTCTAGTCACACTTACAGTGTGAGGTATACTACCACCTATGTTGTAGTTCTTGGCTACAGGGATTTTAACAAAGGTGATGATAATGCACCTTTTGGCATTGAGCTAGAGCCCATGGCTTGGACAACAGCCATCTGTCTCAGTGAGGCCCTTTTGTAGGATGTCCACATCTTTAGTGTTTACAATAATGGCTCCTAGTTTGCAGTCCAATGGAAACTTCAGTAGCCACAGACCTTCCATGTTAATTTTTACTCCAAGGAAGTAGATACTACACAGCCTGGGAAGTTATCTAGTCCTATGGCTGCTGTGATAATGGATTCGGAGAGTGTTTTTTACCTGTGCAGCCGTGATGACAGCAACTTTGCAGTGTTCCATTATAGACATGTGCCCTTTCATGGGTGAGGGGGGGTAAAGTTAACACTGATCCTATCTGCCAGGATGTGGCCAATATCAGTTGGCTCTGTACATTTAGTGACATTCAGCTGTAACTCAGAAGAGATCTAGGTGTAACCATGACTTGGACCTGACTGTTGGGCAGACATCTCCTACGTAAACAGTATGCAACAGAGTACAGCTTGGGTTACATTCATTCTTGTTGCATGGGACAACTATTTGAGGCCAGTAATCCTCTTGCTAAGGTACTTCATTGGTCTTTCTAGCTGCTGGAAGTGCCTAGTCAGATTCATCGCAAGTGTGTTGTGGTACTCTCTGACAGGTCTGAAGACTGCTGAGTAGTGGCAACCTCCTTTGACCTACATGCACAGAGCTTGGCAGTTTGTGTGAACACATAGCAGGATTTTCAGACCACTTTGTGAATGTGTTTCTGGAAGTAGAGATGACTATGCACATTTGTCCATAGATCCCTTATTATCACATCTGTATTTAGCCTAAGTGTGTGAGCATGCCCAGTATGACTTTTCAGTATCTTCCTGCATGACATTTGCTTTGTTTCTTTGTGTGTGAGCATGCCCAGTATGACCTTTCAGTGTGACGCTGAATGAAATCCACTACATTTCTTGCAGTGTGTAAGCACGCACAGTATACACATTTCTACTATATGTGTATGGTTATTCAAGGTGTATTTTTACAGCAGGGCTCACCTTTGTGTCATAGATCAGCAGGGATCATGCTGTGCCTACAGGGCTTCCATGACACACTTTGCATAGACTTATCAACATTTCTAAATACAGGGGGGGCAGCTATTCTTTGTACATTTCTACCCGTGGGCACACCGGATTGTTACTGTGGGTGCACATAGGATGTGGGTTTCACCTGACACTTATACACATTTGCTGTGCCTGCACTGCTAAGTACAGGACACCATTACAGTCTGTACTGTTGCCTATCGTACTGGCTTGAGGCATACTACTGTACTACAGATCTTAGCGTCCATTGTCACATATATTAGCTTGCGAGTTCATAGCCTACACAACCCACATCACAACGCCTGGCCTGATGTTCTCTGTCTGCATAGGTGTGTGGGTGTGGTTAACCATTTGCCTCATAAGGGGCATGATACAGCATTGCTTTGTGTTTGCATTAGTGTACAATTGTGCTGCTGTGTCTGTGCCACTGTAATGCTATCATGGCTTAGTGGTTCTATACTGTAACTATAACGCACAGTATACTGGGTTCAATCCCTGTCACTGCTTTTTCTTTTCATGTTGGCCAGACCAGACGGGTGAAGGAACAGTAAAGCAGTTATGAGTATGTTTAAGTGACTTTGCTCAACTTTGCCTGACCTTGGCCAACATTGCACAAGCGATTTTGTTTGGTAAACGCTGCTTAGCACTGCTTTATATTGCTTCAAACATGGCAATCATGCCTCAGGTGGTGCTGCAGGGCTGCATATGTCGGATGCACATACTACACTCCCTATACATGTTTGGAAACAGGTAGTGTCAAGTTAGGCATCCCTTTTATTTTATGTGTGGGTCAGAGAGAGGTATCATTTCCAGGATTCCTACTGAGCCAGTGTATGTGCTATGCGTTGCCTCTTTGCCAAGGTCAAGGCATACTGGGCACACCTCCTTCTGCCTACTGGGGCAGGCTCAGGTTGTTCCTCCTCCGAGTCACGCTGTGCCTGTGCAGGCCTTGGCAGTGGTGGGGGGCTGTTTGGCCATCCCCCATGCTGTTCCTGCTGTAGCTGTTTTTGCAGGATCATATTGTGTAGCATGGCACATACCATGACAATTTGGGTGCATGCAGTTGGTGAGTACTGCAAGGCTCCACCAGATGTGTCCAGGCATCAGAACTGTGACTTGAGCATCCCAAACACACGCTCAATTACATTTCGTGTTTGTGAGTGTGCCTCATTACGGAGTTCTTGTTCAGGTGTGTGTGCATTTCTGATGGGTGTCATTAGCCACGGCTCCAGTGTATATTCAGCATCCCCCACTAGGTGACCATCAGGGATGTCCCCATTGGCAAATGTCTGGTACAGCTGCGTCAGATGCCAGATATGGGAATCGTGGTAGCTTCCAGGGCAGCCAGCACACACATTCAGTATTATGCCCTGGGCATCGCACATGACCTCGCAGTTGATGGAGTGGAAGGCCTTGCGGTTGATGTAGGCCCTACCCCGCTCACTGGCTGGTGCTTTGATGTATATGTGCATGCAGTCAATTGCACCGACTACCTCAGGGTATTCCGCTTTTTGATGGAAAAGACGCATATTGCTGGCCAATACCTCACGGGAATTGGGGAAGTATACATGATCACCGACATGTGCTGACATGGCATTCAGGAACTGGTGCAGTACCCTGGATGCTGATGCCTGTGAAATCCCCATCATATCACCAGTTGGTCTCTGGAAGGTACCTGTTGCTAGTATTCTTAGGCTAACACATACCTTGGTTTCCACTGGGATGGGTTCCCCTCTGTTGGTTATGTGTGTGAGGCATGGCCTGCACAGCTCAACAATTTGCTGAAGGAGCTCTCTGTTCACTCTATAGCGCTCCACTATCTCCAGCTCATGTAGCCCCTGGTAGGTTACCCTGGGTCTGTACGGTCTTCTCTGTCTCCTCACTGTGGGTTGCTCAGCAGCATTCGCAATGGCACCACCCTCAGCATCTTGCACATGTTGCCTTATAACAGCAATGGCAGCCCCTAACATTTTTATGTCTCAGTTTAAGCTTTTTAAGTTTTCACTTCTCTTTGTTGACTGCAGTGTTGCAGTTTTTCTGAGTAAAACATGGAATGTTGTTTGCAGAGTTTTAAGTGCTGGGCTGGGCTGGTCTAGTGTACTGCCTGTGTAATTGGCTGATTCTGATTGATTTCACCTGGCAGCTCTGCTAGTTCTCCTTGGTTAACTTCCTACTACTTCTTTTCCTTCCTTTTCCCTTTCTATTTCCACAGGGGGCAGCGCCGCGCAAACAAGCGCATACACACGCACACGAGCGCACACAAGCACACACAGGCTTACACAAGATTATACAAGCTTAGGTGGCTGCACATTCATGTATACAAGCTTAGCCGGCCTCACACAGGCTTACATGGGCGAACACCCGTGCACACAGGCTTAGATGGGTCTACACACGCGCACACAGTATAAGCAGCTTTGCAAGAAACTTTGGTGATAGCCACGGCATACACCTTCGGTTTCTGGGTTTCAGTTTAGAAAACTGTAGACACACTTCTCCTAGTCCTGAGTAACTCACAGCAAACACATGCCACTATGCTCCAATAAGCTTACAGTCTTTTGGATACATACCCCCTCATGATGTCACCCATCTTCTACTCTGTTCCTCCCCTTATCCTACTCCTACACTCTAGGGACATGGTTCACATAGCAGGAAATATTGGGATTCACTATCCTTATTCTGATTTGCATAGGATTGCCTACTAATGCTTGGTTACATCTCTCACACTGAGCTTCTCCCTTAACAACCACTACTCAGTAGCCATGTTGTCTTCAGCCTGCCATTCACTTGCATGGCAGATGAATATTTTGAATTAAATCATATCTGTGGCTTTTAAATTTTTGATTTTCTGTTTTTTAGTGTGCCGCATGTTTGCGCGGCGCTGCGCTACACTTAAACATCGGAGATCGAGGGAAAAAAAAATTTAGATTTTTATTATTTGGCAACACATAAAAATGCCAATGGCCATATATTTGGCCATTGTCATGCTTCTTCAACTTGATGCATCCTTTATTTGGAGCTGTCATGGCTCCGTTTTGCTATTTGCAGAATGGTACTCAGTTGCCAACCGAGTACATTTCTGTAAATAACACTACTCTTACTCAGACAGGTTAGTGTTTCCTGGATCGCAAATTTACCTCATTTGCATAGCTTTTACCAGCAAATGAGGTAATTTGTATACACTAACACTGTCCGTGCAAGAGTCATTTTAGGAACTCTCTTGCACACCCCTGCCGGCTGTTCCTGGATCGCTCAGCAGACATGTTGGCTGCATGGAGTCTTACACTACTCTTAGACTCCGTGCAAGCCTTCATGAATCCGGCCCATTATTTAAGAAAAAAATACTTAATTTTGTTAAATAGTGGCATTGTATAATTCCTCCGTGCTGCCCTTCCGCAGTTGTCTGGTATTCTGCGGCAGTTCTGATATACTGCGCATGCATATGCTTATGCAGTACATCAGAGCTGTGTATGGAAGGAACAGAGAAAGGAAGATCTCCGTTGCTTTTTAAAAGGTGTCTCACTATGTTAAAAGAGTTTAACACAGCAAAATTACAGCAACGGAGCTCTTCCATTCTCCGTTGTTATCTAAAAAAAAAGACTTATACTAATGGAAAAAGTCCGGGTTTCCTGACCTTTTTCCATTATTATCTGATTTACAACGGGCAAGCTGACCAATCAGCGTGCATGTTTGGAATATTAATGGGGGGGGTCATTGTATAATTACAGTTTAATCCTCTGTTCAGTACTGGAAGCCTTCCTTTAATGCATTATTTGTACACAAAGTTTTACTTTTGTGATCATTATATGTGTTATCATTATGTTGTCTTTCAGGAAAAGATATGTCTCTGACATGGAGGCCACCATTCTTTGAGGCTATAAATGAGCTGATTATAGATGGACTCAGATAACACCATGAGGTTCTTCTGTCAAGAGGTCAGGCAAGAATGGCTGAGCACGTGGAACTCTGGGATGACCTTGTCTGAAACATCATCAGGGTAGGCAACATCAACATGGTGGGCCGACAGAGTTACACATATGAGTAGATGCATCACAGAGCAGCAGATATGATCTATGCAGCCAGGAGTAGTGGCACATGATTGTGAGGTCACTGGTGGTGGGCCTACAGCAGAGGAACCCCTCCGCACCACAGAAAAATTTCTGGCAGATACTGCAACTCAGGAAAGCTCCCAGCTGTCGAACAACCAGTTTCTCCTTGACATGGGTACTTATCCTGCTACTGAAGAGGAGTGTTCAGATAGGCTCTGTTAGATCATCATGAGAATATGGTTGCAGCCATTCTGTAACACTGTATATATTTTAATGTGTGGCAGGTTGCTTTATTGGTGAGGTGTAAGTGAGATAGTTGCAGTGTTCAGGTCCTGCAACTGCTACAGAGGGATTCCTGGCCCACATCTCCACACAGGACAGCTGCCAGTAATCCTTGAGACAATATATTTTGGATGTGGGTGCCACTCCTACATCACATGTGGGGCTGCCAGGTCTGCTTTGTTTCATCATCATTAAAATATTGCTGCATTCTGTCATAAATGCATATAGTTGTGTCAAGCTCTATGTGGTTGGTTTGGGGTATTTC
Organism: Protopterus annectens; assembly: GCF_019279795.1. Taxonomy (NCBI): domain Eukaryota; kingdom Metazoa; phylum Chordata; order Ceratodontiformes; family Protopteridae; genus Protopterus; species Protopterus annectens. Next base: position 327,127,659 of record NC_056725.1, read on the forward strand.
AGATAGCTGCAGTTTTATCCTCCTTTAAAGGATATTAGGCACATTCCTGATAACATTTATTTGAGCATTCATGTAGATGAGTAAATGTATTAACATCTTTTGTACAGTTAAATGTGAGGTGCTGTTGCCATTATGTCTTCCTTTAATTTTCACAGGTCCATCAGCAATTCAACATGCAAGGGCTGCAGCACCTGGCAAGGGTATGTCTATATATATATATATATATATATATATATATATATATATATATATATATATATATATATATATATATGTGTGTGTGTGTGTGTGTGTGTGTATATATATATATATATATATATATATATATATATATTAGATATAGATAGATATATCCATATACATATATCTATATCTATCTATGTGTGTATGTGTGTGTGTGTGTGTGTGTGTGTGTGTGTGTGTGTGTGTGTGTGTGTGTGTGCATATATATATATATGGATTCCTATTACAAGAACGAAAGTTCACTACTTCAAACTTGTAATAGGAAGCCACACTTCTGCGAAAGTTCACTTTAACGAAAGTGAACTTTTGCGTAAGTGCACTTCACCGAAAACACCGCAGCACAGTGGAGGACATAAAAAACAAGCTATGTCCTCCACTATGGTGCAATAGTCACGGACCTTAGGGTTAGGGCATGGGTTAGGGTAAGGGGATAGTTAGTAAAGCTATCCTCTTACCCTAACCCATGCCCTAACCCTAAGGTTTGTGACTATTGCACCATAGTGGAGGACGTTGCTATGTCCTTCACTGCGTTGCAGTCATCACGGACCTTAGGGTTATGGCACGGGTTATGGTAAGGGGATAGCCATATGGGCTATCCCCTTACTATGACCCGTGCCCTGACCCTAAGGTCTGTGAGTACTGCATGGAAGTTCATTACAACACCTGTTCATTGTACTGAACTTTGCGTAAGTGGACTTTCGATTAAGTGCACTTTCGCTGCAGTGAGCATTCCATGCACTATTTCGAATTAATGAAAATTCGATCTAGTGTATGGAACCCATATATATATATATATATATATATATATATATATATATATATATATATATATATATATATATATATATATTCTCACATACCTGCTATAATGTCCTCTCAGGCCCGATGTATGCATTTCAGTACTGTTTTATAACTTAGATTTTTGCTGATTGTCAAGGTTTGGTAATCATCTTTCTGGCCTGTATTTAAGATCATAGTAATTGGATGTCAGATTACTGTGAAGTCAGTAATGATAGCAAACATTAAATAGTATGACACCAATCTTGCATTCAGACTGCATACCCTTCAGATATGTCATGTGAAGCAAAACCACTTATTTCATTAGTTGTATTTGTTTGTAGGAGCATATTATGTAGCATTTGTCCATATTCTTTAGCCTTCGTACTACCACTATTTATGACTTTGTCCACAATTCTTACTGTAAGTGGTTGACAGGTTTAAATGTCTATAATAATGACAGCAATGTAAATTGCAGCATAGCAGTACAGGTATTACTGTTGTCCTGTTGTGTGTGTGTGTTTTTTTTTATCACAGGTGAACATGGCAGTAGTTCTGTGTCCCCTGTGCCCCCTGATGTCAGTGTCTCATCAGAGTTTGATGATGATGGTGGCCAAAGTGAGGCACAGTCAGGGGCAGCAGAGGCTGAATCTGACACAGAAGTTAACATCCAGCACCCACACTCAGGATCCCCAGACACAGCCAGTATGCCTATGCATACCCAGTCCACTGAGGCCACACATATTGGACAGTTGGAGGGAGGGGATATAGACTAGAGAAGTGTAACCTCCATGGCTTCAGTGCCTGTTGAGACTGTCCGCATCCAAACTGTTGGTGAGTTCCCACACAGGCGGATTGATGCGGGTGCTCATCAGAGGCCTGCTTTCCCTCCACCACCTGGTGCAGGTGTGTCTTCACGTGTCACTCGATGTATATTTAGGGCCATAATGGAGGAACAGGCATAATCAGAATGTCACTCTAGGAGAATGCTCAAGGTTTTAGATGTGGCACAGTCTGATAACCATAACTGCCTCCACTGTGTTGTTGATGCACTGGATCAGTTCAATAACACATATGAAAAGGATGTGGCCATGATGGAGTGTAGAGCATCTGTCATGGAATGCACATTGTCTGTGCTTGAACATCTACTGGGAGGGGAGCGTCAACCATGTTGGCATAGATCAGCAACTACATCTGCTGAGACCCAACAGAGCCATGGCTGATTAATCTCCAATAGTGGAAATACATCTGCTGCTCCATCAGAGATTGTGCTGTCCATATCCAGATTTAGCAGGCCAGAGGGTCATGATCCTGACCATTCCTGTGAAGGGAGGACATGCAGCCGACATCAGTCACCCTCAGGTAGTAGCACACCATCTGACCTTGGGCATGCAGGTGCCAGTGCAACTCTTGGTAGAGCCAGTTCTCATGGTCGAGGAACTGTCAACTCTACCATGCCTGGCTCACAGCTGTCCAGCATACAGACATGCAGGGATAGCACTGAGCTTGGCTGTGTTCATGCAGACATGCACAGATGTATATCACATTGAGGGCACCTGCTGACACACACACTACATTTACATGTTCCCTGTTGGCTGCTTCCCCTACTGATTCACACACACACACTCACTAAGCTTTTGTGTCAGCCTAGGCCTCCTGCACCCCCCAAAAAACACCCTGTGCAAATGTTGATTGTGCCACATCCCTGTTGTCTCTTTTGGCTTCAGGGATACTGAAGGAATGTGTCTGATGCACAAGGTGACTACCTACATTTATTATGTATTTTGTATGTCCATTTGTGCTGTTGACCTGATAATTGTAACTGTCAATTATATTGTAGTTATCCAGTTAGATAATTGCTAGCATAATAATTCCTCTACTTTCTAATTGATGCTTTTGTAAGGCTTGCAAAGTCAGTAAATGACATGTGCCTCATTAGCATATCAAACCTTCTTTTTCAGGATTGTTTAGTGCTAACTTATGTGTGCACATCTAAAGTCAACCCATCGGATTCGGAGTTCTGGCTTGTATGTCAGCACTGCAGACAAAGCTCAGCTTAGAAATACAGTATAATGCTTTGCTTTTTTCATGCACATTATCATAGGTTCAGAGGCTAATAGGTTGTGACAAGGGTATTGTTCACAGGTTCATAGGTAGGTTGTGACAAGGGTATTGTTCACAGGTTCATAGGTTCATAGGTAGGTATTAGGCTATCAGCCCAATGGCCTTATTAAGCCTAGCCAAAAAGGTTCCCTGGTTTCGCCACCCAAGAAAATTATTTTCCAGTGCCCCTGTTGTGCAGAGCTACAGAAGTGATCTGCGGGGTGAATTTCCTGATGGTGTTTAGAACTCTAGCTGATACATGACAATATTATATGCAGCTGCATATATAATGCATGCCCATGATTGTTACAGAAAAGACCACCCATGTCCAGCATAGAATTAGCAGTGGCCCATGTCAGATAACATGTTCACATCAAGTCTACCAACCTGCACTCAAATAGTTTATGGATGTGCTCTGCATTCTGTAACAAGGCAAGACATATAGAGTGATATGTTATAACAGTGTTCAGCACTACTGTCTAGGTTCAGCCTTACCTTGCAAATGCAGCAGTTGACACAGCATTAGTTCAGGGCTAACGCTGTCTCATGCAAGCAGTACACAAGCAATACATGTATTGATAAAGGTTGTGTGAGTTACCTGACATCAATTTTAATATATGTATGTCAGCAGGAATAAGGTGTTAGACCCTAGGTGGTCAGTGAATGAGATATGTGTTGTCTCTTAGCTGAAGCAAGGGTATACTGAGCATGCCTACATCTACCGACAGGGAGAGCAGCTGGGTGTTCCTCCTCCAAGTCCTCCTGTGACTGTGGCTGTGGTGACCTAGGCATTGTGGGGGGATGTGTACCCATTCCCCTTGCTGATCCTGCTGGATCTGTTTCTGCAGGATCAGATTGTGCAGCATAGCACCAACTGTGAAAATTTGTGTACATGTGTTTGCAGTATACTGTATGGCTCCACCAGGTATATCTAGGCACCGGAACTGTGACTTCAAAACCCCATACACACACTATGATGTTCCTAGTTTGTGCATGTGCCTGATTATGGAATTCTCTGTGTGTGTGTGTGTGTGTGTGTGTGTGTGTGTGTGTGTGTGTGTGTGTGTGTGTGTGTGTGTGTGTGTGTATGTGTATGCATTTCTGATGGTTGCCAGCATCCCCTGGTAAATGGCCCTGTGGGATGTCCCCACTAGTAAACATCTGGTACAACTGTGATGTTTGGTAGATATGGGAGTGGTCATAACTGCTGGGGTTGCCAGCACACGCATTCAGGATAATCCCCTAGGAATTGCAAATGACCTGGCAGTTGGAGTGGTATCCCTTGCAGTTAATGTAGATTCTACCCTGCTCATCAGGTGGTGCCTTGATGTGTACAGGAGTGCAATCTATGGCACCCAGTACTTCAGGGTAGTGCACTACATGATAGAAGTGTTGCATGTGGTGGTCCTCTCCTCAGCAGTGAGGGGAAAACTTAAGTGTTCACTGGCATGTATAAGCATAGCATCCATAAAATGGTGCAGTATCCTGGATGCTGATGCCTATGACAACCCCATCATGTCCCCAGTTGGTCTTTTGAAAAGTTCATGTAGCTTATATTGTAAGGGCTACACATAACTTAGTTTCCACTGGGATAGGTTTCCCTCTGTTGGCTCTGACTCTGAGTCGAGGCTGGCAGAGCTTAAAGAGTTCTTGTAATGTGGCCCTGCAAGCTATAGTGCTTTATAATCTGCAACTCATGTAGCACCTAGTAGGTCACTGTAGGCCTGAATATTCTTCTACTTCTTGGCTGAGGCCTATTGTCATCAGCACCACCAACAGTATTGACTTCAGCCACAAGCACATACAGATGTAGATTAGCTGCAGCAGCCCTAGCATTATGTCAGTCAAAAGTTTCAAGTCTCTATTCCAATATTGTTGAAGTATCAAGGGAAAATCAGACTGTAGGATGTATGCCTACTTTATACATTTCTTGATTAGGACCACCATCTGGTATTGGCTGCTTTAAATGACATTCTCCTGCTTAGGGTATAATTGACAGGATTTAGAACTCCTGCTGCAGTATGCATTGTTGCCCTCTGTGCTGCAACACACAGCAGAGTGTAATTATGCATAATGATAGCAAATCATGTAAAACATTTAATAATGTCATCCCTATTGTTATGCTACTTACATAATAAGCTAATTACAGATAATTGCACTTTATTTCTATGACCTACAATGACAGCACAGTATGATTAAAAGTTGACATAGCCTGTACTTGAACCCAAAGCTATCTGCACCTTAATCCACCATGTAACAGCCATCATCATAGGACTAGAGGGGATTTTTTTTGAGTGCAACCTTACCAGGTTTGAGCGATTGTCAGAAGTTGTCATCCATGGAAAACACACACGGTGTATACACTGAGTATACAGCCCTAGATGGTCCCTGCTTTTTGTGATTCAACAAATCCACTCATTTTTTACATCATTTACATAATAACCATACTGACAGCCTGGAACCTTCATGGATAGTAGTCATGTAAACCAGGCAACAGCACTGGTACACGGATTTAAAGCTACACTGCAGGGTATTACTGTAATTGTGACAATATATCATACCAAACTTTTTAATTACATTTGTATTATTGTTTTTAAAACATTTTGTGTATAAAGGCACATTGCACAAATTTGTGCTAAAATAAAAATTATAATATTTAGAGTGATTTTACACATATTCCTGATCCTTTTGGACATCCTCAGCTAGTAAATGCCTGTTTTTACATTTTTTATGGACATTCTGTCCATATTTTACGACTTCTGTATGCCCTTGCTTCTGTGTAGGCTCCTGTACGTGGAACATTTTTCCATTCATTTCCAACATGGACACACAGCCTACATGTTTGTGTGTAGGGTTGTTGGATCACTCCACCATATTGGTGTGCTTCATTAGCATAAAATTCAAATACTTATGCCGAAATTTGCATGGCACGAAACTTTCCATTGTGCACATGACTGAGCTTGCTTACACTCTCCTTCACAGAGTGAACATGGAAAAAATGACAGTGTACGCTTTATTGAATTTGCACTCATGCTTTCTTCTTGAGACACTACAATACCCCAATGATGGAGAATTTTGTAAATGCAAATCTTATTAAATTCAGAAGTGGATTGACACTGCTGTTAAAAGACCATACATATTCAACAAATATGTCATAAATATAAAATCACTACCATTAAAAATGATGATGGGATTAAATTTTGTCAATGTGGAATTTATAGACTTCAGAAGTTCAATGCTATTATTAATGTGGTTGTCAATACAAAAGATCAAGTTTAAATGTCAGAAAATAAGTTTTATTTTCATATTAAAAATTGTTTGCATGCATCTTTTTTCATGCAAACAGATGCATGCAAACACTTCTTGGTGTGAAAACAAAAGTATGTTAAGCAGCATTTAAAAAGAAATTCAGTTTAAACATTTTCTTCTGACTGTGGAAGTAAAGGCATACACAGCTGTGCTTATGGCATTAATATTAATGGGTGGGCAAGAGGCAGTTATGTCACTCTGGGGTCCAGCTCTAATTATAGGTTCATCGGTAGGTACTAGGCTATCAGCCCGAGGGCATTTATAAGCCTAGCCACAGTGTGTCAGCTTTCGCCGCCCCAATGATTAATTAACTGAGCCTCTGTTAAGAAGAGCCAATGAAGTGATCCCAAGGGTGTATTTTCTATTACCCATCCACTCATCAAGTTTTCTCTTGAAGAGTGTTAGTGAGGGGCTCTGCCTAATTTAGTTAAGAATTTTGTTCCAAAGCATGGGGAGTTTCTGTGACAGGAATCTATCCCTCCAGCATGTTCTATTTATTGTTGTGGTGAGATTTAGTTCACTAGAGCAGTGACTTGGATTTCTTTAGGTGGAGCATGTCCATCAATCCTGAGTTGGACATGGCTTTATAAGTCAGGCAGAGATCACCTCTGACTAAGCGATATGCCACTGAGTACAGCCAGAGTTTTTCCAGTCAGGCTGCATAGGACATATGTTTGAGGCCAGTAATCCTCTTGGTGAAGTACTTTTGTGGTCTTTCCAGCTGTTGGAAGTGTCCTGTGAGGTAAATCCCAAATAGGGCATTGTACTCTATGATGGGTCTGATGAGTGATGAGTAGAGGGGCACTATAACCTCTTTATTTCTAGATGCAAACCCTTTAGTAATTAGATGAGCTACATAGAAGGATTTCCTAACTACTTTGGCAATATGATTGTCAAAGGAGAGATTACTATCTACCTGGGTCCCCAGATCTCTTATTACCTCTTCTGTATTAAGGGGGCTGCCAATTATGTGGTAATTCATGGGTGTTTTGTTTTCCCAAATGGGATGACTATGCATTTTTTGGCATTTAGCTTGAGACCATGACTTTGACACCAGGTGTCCATCTCAGTAAGGCCCTTTTGGAGAATGTCTGTGTCAGCCGGAGAGTCAATTATGGCTCCCAGTTTGCAGTCATCAGTGAACTTGGTTAGCCATAGTCCTCCTGTGTTTGCCTCTACTTCTGAGAAGTATATGCTGAACAGTAGGGATCCCAGGACTGAGCCTTATGGGACACCACTTGTGACCGGTTTAGAGTCGGACCTGGAGCCTGCTATTCTTACCGTGTGAGTTCTGTCTGTAAGCCAGCTGGCAACCCATCTCTTGACATAGGGGTTTATGTTCAGGCTGGTGAGTTTTTCTATAATTCCTGAGTGGGGAATGGTGTCAAATGGCTTGGCAAGGTCAAGGTAGGCTGTGTGAATCATCTTCCCCTCATCTATGACCTTGGTGACTGTCTCAAAGAAGTCAATCAGGTTTAGTAGGCATGATCTGCCCTTAACAAAGCTGAACTGGGTCAGGTTAAGTGTTTGGAGGTTCCCAATGTCTTTGTTAATGAGTTCCATGATGACGTGCTCCATAACCTTGCAGACCAGGCTAGTCAGGCTTATGGGGCGATAGTTACCAGGGTCAGTTGTGGCCCCTCCTTTGTGGAGCAGAATAACCATTGCTGTGCACCATTCTATGGGCACGCAGCCTGTGGAGAGGCTGAGATTGACCAGTGTGTTTAGGTGGGTGGTTAGTTTGTTCTGTAGTTCGTGCAAGACACAGCCTGGGACACCATCTGGCCCCATTAATGCTGTGCTTTTGGCTTTTGAAAGGGCTGTTTTCACCTGTGCATCTGTGATTTCTGGGACACTACACTTTTCCAGTATTGTTGTGGGCCCTTTTGAGGGTGAGAGGGGGTTTGCACTGAATCTATCTGCCAGGATGTTGGCAATATCAGTGGGTTCAGTATATTTTGTGCTATTTTGCACTAGCTCAGAGCATATCTGTGAGTTGCTACTTAGATACTTGACATAGCTAAAGAAGGCTTTGTGGTTAGCTTTTGAATCCTTGGCTATTTTTCTTTCAAAGTTAGCCTTGGATGATTTTATGAGGGACCTTAGTTTCTCACTGATACTGGTCAGGGATGTCTTTCCTTCTTGGGATTTGCTTTTTTTCTGAACTAGTTTCCTCCTTCTAATGTATAGGCTGTTTATGGCAGGGGTCCACCAGACTGGTTTCCTTCTCTTAGGGGAGTGAGTCTTGGTTTTGCTAAGGATGGTACGATCCATGCATCCTTTTAGGTGCTCATTGAATTAGGCTGGATAAATAATTGTGAATTAAGTTATGTAACTGACAAACTGTCAAATTAACAAGTTAGTAGAAAATCGGACCTTCCTGCTGTTGAACTTTTTATAAAAGTGGTTTCAAATCCTTCATGTCCTAGGTAAAATTTTATATACCCCTGACAATGATAGAGGAAAGTCAAACAATGGAGTGAAACTAGTAGAGGGGAGATCTACATAACTCAGGCATCACATATGAAGTCATCTATACAGGAGGAAGAATATCACCTCATGAAGTGTGCAAGGAAGCAGGCAACGTCTGAACTTAGTGTAGATGCTGGTGAATTGAAACAGTGTAGACGTCTTACATATGTGAAGTTGGGACAAAGATAGAATGAATGAGGTTATAAAGAAATGTGCTAGGAGAAATTGGGTTACAGTCACAGGCATCTGAATCTACTAGAAGTAGAATGGGAGATTCTGAGCTTCAGGGAAGAGAATGAGTGTGACTTCACTGAGTTCATGGGAGATGAAGATTTCAGCCAACTGGTAAAACATTACAACAGAAAGGATAGTTATTTAGCTGAAGTCCTAGCCAATATGGTGAATGTCTTAGATATCCAGGTGAAAGTTCCAACCATTGACACCGATCATGCCACCATGTAATAAGAGATGTGGGAGGGGTAAAAATGCAAAGAAAAACATGATTTATTTGGGATTTTTGGAAATTAACTGTAATAAGCTGGTAATACAGACAAAGACTCATGACAAACTGAATGATCAAGAATGTATAAGAAATATTCATGAATGCAGTACTCTTGGTTATAGGCAATAATCAGTGGAAGAGGCAGAAAAAAGAGAAGGCAAGTGTGGTTATATGGAAAGGTGAAGCTGCCAATTAGTCCAATAGTCAAAGCTTGCAAGAAATGAAAATGAGGTGGTGAGAAGAACAAGGAGGAAGCATAGTACAAAACAGGCAAGCAGAAAGGTGGCAAATGAATTGAGAGCAGCAAAGGTACATGATAATATGGAGAATGGATGAAGAAGTATAGAAAAGAACAATATGGAAAGAAGAAGCATTAATGAATGTAGGTGTTACTTCAGGCTTTATGAAAGAAACAGGAGAAGCAGGCCATATTGGGAAGGAGATGAAGTAGAATGGGAAAAGTAGTGAGCAGACATCAGTATACAGGCAGAAGGAGGCGGAGTCTAGATGGCCAACTGAGAGCAGTGAATTTTGAGAGCTCCATAATCTAGTATAATAACATAGGAACATTTTATTATTTTCAAGTTTAAAATGTCAGAACTCTATAGTTAAACTACTAAACTGCACAAATATCAATTTTGGTGGAGATATACATACATTTTCCTATCAAGTAACTTGGAGATATATTGAGTCACTGAATATGACCAACTCAAGGAATTCTCATCCAGATGCTGATTTGAAAAAAGAACTGCAATTGATGACATATACCTAACAAAAACGATCTTTGAAGATGGATGTCTGTAAAAATGACTTAGAAAACCTCAAATTAAATTCTCAAAAACAGAGTGATACTCTTAAGGAACTATTACAGCAACACCATACAACAATAACAAATATAGAGACTTCTCTAAATGACATTGAAGAGAGACTCAAAGAGGAAGAATTCCACAAAGAATTTCTGCTTAAACAGAATACATGGCTGCTTAACAAAATAGATGACTGACAAAACAGGGAAAGGAGAAACAATATAAGGATCTTTGGTCTGCCTGAAAACACTGAAGGAGAAGACATTATTTCATTCTTAACAGCCTGGATTCCTGAATTTTTAGACTTGAAAGAAGGACTTTCATTTGGGATTGAAAGGGTGCATAGAGCACTGAGGAAACCTGCTTCTAACTCAACAAATCTTCCACCTAGATCCATAGTTATAAAATTTCTTTAATTTCTGGACAAGGAACTAATATTAAAATCTGCTTGGAGAAAATCTCCCTTAAAATGCAATCAAAGCCTGATAAGGTTTGACAATGATTATTCTTCCAGAATACTAGAACAAAGGAAAAATGTCTGGCCAATAATAAAACTGTTGAACAAAACAACATTAAAGCACAGCTGACCTTTCCAGCCAAGATAAAAATACTTTTTGCCAATAAGATGAGAACCTTTAATGACTTAGAAGAAGCTACTATATTCATCAAAAACTACAACATAGTGTCTATCCCAGAAGAAATGGAATGTATGGCCCCTACTCGTAAAAGGATAGAAGAAACAAATCCTTGGACTGATGCTGGAAAGAAGAAACAAAAATATGGTACATCACTTGTCATCTGTTTTTATTTAAAAAAAAAAGGAGAGTTTCTTAAACAACTGAGAAACAGTAATGATGTATTCAGAATGTTCAAAGTGTCCAATAATTCTTCACAAACAAAGGTATGTCAAGATGGTTACTATTTACATTACATATAAGCCAAACAAAGCAACATATAATATAAACATAGAAGTTTATATTCCCCTACTTGAACTCAATAAATACGTATCTTGTTCATTTTTCTTTGCTTTTACTTATAATAATTTAAGCAATTAATTAACTAATTCAACAAGGTACCATTTAAGTTTAAATAGCGAGATATCTTTAAAAAAAGCAATGGAGAAAGGAAGATACGTGTTCCCTTTTTTAAAGCTGTCTCGCTATGTTTAATGAGTTTAACATAGTGAGACAGCTTTAAAAAAAACAACGGAGAAAGGAAGACCTCCGTTGCTTTTTTTAAGATATCTTGCTATGTTAAACTCTTTTAACATAGCGAGATTACAGCAACAGAGCTCTTCCATTCCCTGTTGCTGCCTAATACAAAAAAAGTAAAGACTTATATTAATGGAAAAACTCCGGGCGACCGGACCTTTTTCCATTAGTATAAGTCTGATTTACAATAGGCATGCTGACCAATCAGTGTGCACATTTTGGAATATTAATGGGGGGGTCATTGTATAATATCAATTATGGCAGGTATCATAGCTTCGAGTGCTGTTTGATCAATCCTGATATGGTGTGTATGAATCCAGCCATGTCTGGCAGCTAGTACAAATGTCATTATTATTCTGTCTAAACATAATTGATATCAATTATGGCAGGTATCATAGCTTTGAGTGCTGTTTAATTAAGCCTGACATGGTGTATGTGGATGCAGCTGTGTCTGGCAGCTGTTATATGTTGCCATTTTTGTCTCTAGGAAGCTGTGAGTTGTGGCTTGTGATCGAGGTTTACTGATGCTAGTGTATTAAGAAGAGACATTTGGTGTTTTAGCCTGGATCCAGGGGAAGGGAATGGATAGAACTGTAATTTGGGATATTTTGGCAGAGAATGGTTTGTTTGTACATCTGCTGAGTTTGAGGTGGGAGGACTGGAGGAGTGTGTTGTCTCTTGTTGTGGCGGCTTGTTGGGAGTTTTTTTTTATCTGTTTGCTCTCTGTTCTTTTCCCGGCTGCTGCCTCCCTGAAAGGGAGGGAACTTGTGTTTGAAGTTGCAGTGAAGTGAAGCTTTGCTTCAGGTGCATCACGAGCCTCTGGTATGCAGTACACAGACACATTAACAGAAACATATGTTCCCAGGTTGCTATGGTAATGGTGACAGAGTGATGATAGTGCTTAACATGTCTGAGGAGCCCCTGAGATGATTCTTGGCAATGAGGTTTTTTTGCTTTTAAAAAAATTATATAATAAAAGAGCTGTTTTAAACCACATATACACATATCAATGGTCTCCCAGCACTTCGTTTAGCTCATTAAGTTGATTCTTGATAAAAAAAACACACATACAATAGTTATTTAATGTCTGATTTTAGTAAATCTAGACATAAAATATATAATCATCATATAAGATGAAGCAGTCTGCTGAATTTAGATAATATAGACAGGATTTAATAACATGGGCTTGTGTATAATAACACTACTGTCTTAACTTGTCATAAATGACATACAGTACATTGAACATCAAGGGGAAGCATGATGATTTTCTTATATAAGTAAATGTGCATAACAAGTCATATAATTGCTTTAACTTGAATTGTGGTTTTGTAACACATCTTGACCATGCATAATACTTAAGCTGTTACCAGGGTAAGTAATGTTTTCTATATGATATCAAACTGACAAAGTTGTTCAAGGGAAACAATAGAAGCCTGAACTTGCAATGTCAGAGAATGTAACAATCACATTCTGAACAAATAGTACAAAATTGACAATAATCACTCAGTTTAACCTTTGCAGATTATAAAAAAATAGAATGTTGCCATTTAAATTGAAAAAACTTTCAGTATATGCCATAAAATGACAATTTATGAATATGGAAAGGTAACTTCTAATCATTAATCACAATAAGTGAATTTGTTGTTTTTAACCTATAATTTCACTCATTTTAAAATAAGAAATGACAGATATGAAAATCCTTATGTGTAGGAAATGGGGGGAAGAGGGATGCCCTGATAATTAAAATGAACTAGCTTTCATCAATGTTTACATAAAACAAACTTGATGTTTTAAGTAAGTTAGCAACAAACAAAGTGATTGCTTAAATTGCTTAAATGCTGATAAACAATGAAATATAACTTCTGATATATCCAGTAAAAGACATTGTATTATAAACATTATGTATAAATATTATTACCATCTATTTATATTAAGTAATAACTTTTGAAAGACTTCATCAATAAGGGTAAATATGTTAAATAACTGTGTGATTTAATCTTTTACTGAGGTTTTATATATGATACATCCTACTTTACTATAATTGAATTGCTTGTCATCTATCTTTCATGTAAATATTAATTGCTTATACAATAAGTAGACATTTATATTGAATTAGAATTCTGTCTAATCTACAATAGTACTATATCAGTTCAAAATAATATAAATATTGCTTATTCTTATTCCAAATATTCTCCATATGATAATTCAATTTATGGAGCTCAAATGTTCTGGATTGTCACTTTACTATGATTGAATTGCTTGTCGTCTATCTTTCATGTAAATATTAATTGCTTATACAATAATTAGACATTTATATTGAATTAGAATTCTGTCTAATCTACAACAGTACTATATCAGTTCAAAATAATATAAATATTGCTTATTCTTATTACAAATATTCTCCATATGATAATTCAATTTTTGGAGCTCAGATGTTCTGGATTGTCACTTTACTATGATTGAATTGCTTGTCATCTATCTTTCATGTAAATATTAATTGCTTATACAATAAGTAGACATTTATATTGAATTAGAAGTCTGTCTAATTTACAATAGTACTATATCAGTTCAAAATAATATAAATATTGCTTATTCTTATTACAAATATTCTCCATATGATAATTCAATTTATGGAGCTCAGATGTTCTGGATTGTCATGGTGTGAGTAATAATCTGATGGACTTAGGTTTATCCATCAGATTAGGAATGATTGTCATTCCATGGCTAGTGCAGATCTTAGTTTTGTTAATATTTATTAATTTTAATGTATTATTTCACAAAAACAATTTTAGTATGCCTGACCAAAACATTACCTTATTAGTAAACACTCAAAGTATAAAACTGATAATTAAAAGCTCATATACTTTATAGTCATCAGAGGAAAATGTTTAATAATTACAATAAAAGAAAAAATACATAGTCTAAATAATCTAAGATGGATTTAACTTCATTATCTTTAAATTCCAATGGCTTAAACAATGCTAGCAAGAGATCAATTCTACTGAAATATTTAAAACTGAACAAAGCACAAATTGTCGTCCTTCAAGAAAATCATTTCAAAACGAATGACAATTACAAATGGAATCCTAAGGAATATATGATATTGGCGCAATCCATTTATAAGACAAAGACAAAAGGGGTAACAATTTTATGGAAAACAAATGTGATTAACCAAGAAATCATTTATAAATAGAAAGATAAAGAAGGCCTTACGGCATTAGTGATAGTTAAATATAATTACGGAATATGGACTCTACCCAATATATACTGGTTCCCAGGCATTGGACCAGGAACTGTTAAAAACACTTGTATTTTATTTCCAATAATTATAAAGGCAACTTAATATTAGGAGGAGATTTTAGCTGTATATTTGATATTTCTGAAACTACAAATAAAAGACCGCTGCATACATCTTCTGTATCAAAAGCTTTAAACAAGTGGGTAGAATAATTTAATCTTGTAGATATTTTCAAATTTAAAGAAGATAAAGCTTTGTTGTTTTCCCATCAAGATCACAGATTTGGTACCCAGACTAGAATAGAGAAAATATTTGCTGGCCATGACTTGCACTCTAAAATCATTAATTTTCTCAATCTCTCCATGCCCCTTTTCAGACCACAATTCATTGATACTAAAACTTCAAAATGTGTGTAAACCATCAATGTTTAACTTCAAAATCCCAGCATATATAACTAAAATTAAAGCGTTCAAACCCTAGTTATTATCTGAATTACAGTTCTTCTTGGATATTAATTACACCACAGAGATAAATAAAATAATGATACGGGTCTCATTAAAAGCTTACATATATGGTAAAACCTTAACTTGGTATAAAAAATCAGAGAATGGGATTCTGAATTATTAGATCTACAATCCAAACTTTTGTCAGTAAAAGCTGAAAATATCAAAATCATTTGGAGATGAAAAAGAAAGTAGAAGTATTAAACAATAAATACAATGAAATTGTAACACATAAAATGAGTTAACTTTAGAAAAAATAAAAATTAATACCTTGGCCACTTCTCCCAAATATCTACATAATTTATCCACAAGAATCAAAATATAATCAAAAGCTAATAACATTAAAAGTATCTTCCATAAAAGGAAAGGGAAAAATGTCTCGGATATACGTGACATTCTTGATGCCTATAGAAATCACTGTATGGAACAGTTCCAAAAAGAAAATATGCATATCGATCAATTTAATTTAGATGAAAAAATTATCTAATATAAAAAAAAAAGAAAAATTAAAACTAGATCTGCAAGCACCCATATCATACAAAGAAATTACAGATACAATAAAAGAGGGTAAAAATAATAAAGCTTCAGGTATAGATGGCATAATTACGGAAATATATAAACTTTTTCCTTCAAAGATACTGTACCTCTTCCATAAAACTCTATAAGAAATTCAGTCACAAGCTTTAATACCTCCCTCTTGGAGATATTCCTTATTCACACCAATCCTAATGGAAAACAAATCCCCAAACCTCTGTACCTCATATAAACCTATATCATTATTAAATAATGACTATAAGATATTTATGACAATATTAACTAACAAAATGAAAATACCACTATCCAAAGCAAAAAATAATGATCAGACTGGATTTATATATCATAGATACACACATGACAATATTAAAAGGATAATTTCTCTTGCAGATTATATTAATAAAGAAAATAAAGAAACATTCATAACTGGCTTAGATATAGATAAAGCCTTTGATCTCTAAATTGGGACTATTTATTCAAAATTCTGGTGTTATTTGAATGTCCTCCTTCTTTTGTTCACCTACTAAAGAATATATATATATATATATATATATATATATATATATATATATATATATATATATATATATATATATATATATATACACACACACACACACACACACACACACACACACAAATAATTTAGCGTATGTTAAGCTAGGTTCTTTCACCTTTGAATCTATACATATAACAAATGGTACTAAACAAGGATGTTCCATGTCAACGATTCTATTTGCTTTGACTATTGAAATATTGGCAGATTCAATATGTAATAATACAAAAATCAAAGGAGTAGATGTTTATAAACAATGCAATTCTAAAGTAATGCTCTTTGCTGTTGACATATTATTAGCATTATCCAATACAAAACAGACATTAGAAGAATTAGATATTTTAATTGACACATTTTACAGGACTTCAGGACTCCATTTCAATAAATCAAAATCTAAATTTTTATTTTTAAATAAAAAAAAAGGATTGCAGTTGATGGGGAGTTAATCATGTTATAGGGAAAAAGAATCTACCTTAAAATATCTAGGAATTGAGTTATGCAAGGATAATAATGAATTAGTCTCAAAAAACTACAATAATATCATCAATACAATTAAAATCTCTGTGGAAAAGTGGAACAAAACAATATTAACATTTGAAGATAGACTACAGTTAATAAAAAATGGTTTTACTACCGAAGATTCTAAATATAGCTTTGGCAATACAACTGTTACCAGAAAGGGATATACTCAAATAAATAAACTCATGCCTAATAACATTTTTATGGTTTCCCAAAAGAAACAGAATAGCTTTAATACATCGTATCAGACCATGGAAACAGGGAGGATTAAACTTTCCTGATACAGAAAGATATATAAAAGCATCAATATCTAAAACAATCTCAGACTGGATAAGTCCAAATTATTCTGCAAATTGGAAAGAAACTGTAACATCAATAAATTAACTTGATTTACAAAAAAACCCAAAAAATAAAATAAAATAACTGATAAAAACAATTTGCCATGGCACATATGCATTAGTATGCAATATAACATAACTAAGCCCACTAAAACTCGTATGATTAATTATTACAATGACTCATTTAGGAAAATTATTAATGCAAATATAGATTTAAAAATCTGGTTTGATCTTTTAGCACCATTCATAGTTACAAAGAGCTATCCACATAAAATATACAGATAAATAATTAATTCCTGGAAACAGAAAGGATTTAATTGTTGGTTTCAATGTATCAGAAAACTAAAAGTTCTGGCTATGAAAACAATAGAAACAATGTACAAAATTCCACAACAAGACTGGCTAAATATGCAAAGCATTCTGACATATTTGCAAGATTTATGTAGAATAATTAGTAATTCATCATTTAAAGAAATGCCTAAACTTACAAAATACCTATATGAAATCATATGTAATGATTATGACATGGGAAATAGTATTTTAAAATGTTACAAGATATTGATAAATTATAAAACAACACCCAAATCCTCATATTGAATTACATAACAAAATGACACTCATTACAGCTAACTGAAGAAATTAAATCAAATATTTTATTATCAATAAAACGTACATCCTTTACACAATACTGGAAGGTTTTAATTGGAAATACTTGCACAGAGCATTCTTAACTCCAGATAGAATTACTCAAATTAATTATTCTACAAAGGGAATATGTTGGAGGTGTGAGCAAATACACAATGCAGATTAGAATCACATTTTTTCTGGCTGTGTTAAAATTAAGCCATTTTGGAATGGTAATAAAAACATTTTACAAGCTTTATTTAATGACTCATTTAACTTATCTAAAGCTCTAGTATTATTAAATGTGTACGAAGGTCCTCATTTGCATGAGTCAAATATGTATCTAGTTTGGACAATACTTCTAATTTCAAGGAAGTGTATAACAAGAAGATGGAATACAAGCACAATACCGACTTTGGAAGACTTCTCTAGTCTACTGATGACCACAGCATTGTTGGAAATTAAAATGAAAGAATTAAGGATTCATCCTAAGCCATGTATTAACAATCTTTCAAAAAAAGTCTTATCATTGATTGACACATTACAATAACTGAACAGATACACTCTGATAACTGGATTGTTATACCTATAAATTAATTGTATATACTGAGGTCTGTTATAGTGTCAGGCTGATGTAAATAGTGTACATAGTTATTTAAGATGTTATATACAAATACTATGGAATTTATTTAAGTGTATTTGAAAAATAAAACAATTTTGAGGGAGTATACAGGCAGAAGAAGTTGATATGTTCCTGCCCCTGTTAAAGGAGTATGAAGTATAGGTACAAGATAAGCTTTACCTGGATTCCTCAAGTGTCTGGCCATTGTTCAGACATATCACTTTACAATGGCATTCAGTAGCTCACTAGAATTCTTTCAGTATGAGAAACCAGCAGGTGAAGTATTCTTCTATGGGAATGGGAACAGTGCATGAAAACTCCAGGGGACTAGAGCAGTTTAATATTATAGTAGTAATAATGAGGTTATGGACTAAATATTGAAGGAAAAAATGGTTGTCTTTCTACAGGACAATCTCAAGTGCTGCAAATAATTTTCATTTACAGACAGAAGAAGGTATTACTCAAAGCAGATCCATTTCTTAACTGGATTATATGAGAACTTGAAATACTGTTATTTATACCTGTAATAACTAAGCTTCCACTCAGTCTTATAACTCATTCTCACTCAAGTAGCTTATAGTGAAACCTAAAAGCCAGGTATAGGATCAAAACTAATATAATAGATTGCTGCATGGTTGAATTGAAGGACAGACATGATAGGTGAAAAAGGGGCAATGTCGGAAAAAAGAATGATTACAACTGAAGTTTTATAAGGTTTGGACCAAGGTCTTCTACACTTTCTCATGCATATGTGACAAAACAGAGAATGGGTTGGTCATCTTCTCTGGTGGCACAAAGTTATGTGCAGCTGTAAATGTTGATATGAACTTTCTAAACAAGGATTTGGATAAGCTAACCTTTATGACAAAAACATGGCAGCTGACCTTCAGTGTAGAAAATAACCAAGGACTGAACCAGGTCATAACGATCCAAGTGCCTCATAAATATATCTAATAAAACTGAGAGTGACAGAGCAAGAAAATGTTTTGTGACTGTCGATCACACTTATACTAGACCAGAAGTATCAGAATGGGAGGGTACTGGCAACTGGATAAGCTCGAGAACTGAGAAGGTGATGCTTCTATTGCACCTGGCAGTGTTCATACAACTCTTTGACTATGCATACAGTTATGAAGGCTGCACAAACATTAGGCTGAAGGAGGAGTCCAAAGATATGCCAGCAGAATGGGCCATGGCACGGAGAGGGTGTTGACAAGGTCATTCCTACTCATACAGTGGCCACTTCCTAAGGGAGACTCAAAGTAGTATTCATACTAATTAGTGAAATTTGGCCAGGACATCAAGAAATTTCTCTTGTTCTTTTTAATAACTGATATGCGATCCTTTACATTTGCATATGTTACTATCATCTCTAGTGGATGGGACCTCAGCTTAATATCTTATCTGAAGGCTATATCTCTAGACACCAGTAGAGACAAGAGAAACACGGTATGGCTATGCAAGATCATGTCACAGACATGTGAAAAGGCTGCCCTAACTAATAATGATACTGGGGAATGGAGTGAGCAAAGGCAGTATATAATAAGAACCAGCTACTCACTAAATCATACCCATACCTTCTTTTTGTTTAATATTAAATCTCTCTACATCTGTCACTTACTTAAGAAGGCAACAAACAAGTATAATAATTCTTCAGTTAGATTAATCAAAAATGGTAGATTATCTAATTTAGTTCTAGTTAATACAGACAGCGAGCAAGAAATCCTTCTTTTCCATCTCTTTAACCTATAAATTAAATTGCATTTTCCAACTTCAGTGATGATGTTTTGCTGTAAAAAACAAGAACTAAGATATTAACACTTACTATTTTTAAAGCGATAGAATAATTCAGTATGGTATATATCTTTTCAGAGTAAAGTTTAGAAAAAAATGCTGAAACAACATTTAAAACCCTTCTGTCCCCAGAATGGCATGAAATGTGGAATACATTTTGCCTTCAGTCATGCCAAATGACTATAAATTACTTGGCCTATAGACTATGATGCTTTTGTGACCACTAGCATAACTGCAACCCTAGAGTCAATTAGTATAGACATATAAGGATGGAATAAATTACATTTGAATGCATTAACTTGATTTTCATTGCTAAGTCTGAATACATTTCCATGTTTTTTTTCTTTTTACTTATATTCTCAGTTTTTAAAATAAAATATATCTCAGCTGCATAACATGGTGATAAACACCTTTATTGGGGGAAATTACAGCACACAGAGTAAACCTATTAAAATGACCAGTTCTAAAATAAAGGTTGATTCAAACTTTATAGCCATAGTTTTTTTTTTCATTATTAGATTTATCCAGTTATTATGATGAAAGCAAACCATGACTAGAACCCATGCCAATTTTTTTTCTATGAGGCTTTCTTTGTTGTGCATCAAATGTTTGTCTATTGCATTATTTTCATAATTTGTCCTTCTCCCCATATATGTTAATTTATATTTCTGACTATATTATTTAAAAGCATTAAACTTATATAGAAATTTGTTTCATACCAAGCTACTATCCTACCATAACTCTAAATTCTAGCATGGTCAATTCCTCCAGCGTTATGGACACGTGATCTATAAATGTAATGTTCATCTTTAAAATTAAGCTAGGATTTGTCTAATAAATTCTACAAAAATGAGATCAAATCACTGAACATTAGGTAGTCATATGTAAGTCACTGTTTTAAATATATTTCCTATAATTTCTTAGATGGTAATATAACTTATCAAATAGTTACATGGCATAAGATGCAACCAAGATATCAAACTTATTCATTCTTTCTTTTATAAAAAAAATGATTACACTTTTTCTCTCATTGGTCAGATGTTGCAAAAATAGGAAATATGAAATATACTTGATCTATATACTCATATATTTATACCTTTCTTCAGTTAAAATACAATTTATGATTATCTACACTGTATATTTTTTCCTATTCGTAGCTGATCATTATCAGCTAACAGTGATTTTTGTTTTTATTCAGTGGGTCTAATGGACCATCCTTAGCTTCCCCTGGGTTTAACCAGACTGACACCCAGGACCGGTGAGGAAACTGAGCATACTAGTGTAAAACCGTATTGCTACCAAGGAGTGTGCCCTAACTCACAAGACCATGTAACAGTCTTGCAAGGTCAACAATCATTACTTTTGGAAGGTGCATGTCCGCTTTGAAGCATGAGCAACCTAAAGATTAAACAGCACAGAGCCTGCCATGCTCATAACAGTGGACCCTGTTCCACATAAGAGGCACAGAACTCACCAGGCTCATAACAGTGCTTTTATAGTAGCAAGTTTAAGTGGCCTCTGTCCCCCAAGATGAGCAAGTCAAACACAGACTGCTTACTTTCATCCTCTCCATGTCCTTTCCAGCATCTCTGCCTGTTATCAAGCATAGGTTGACGGGGGTGATATGCATATTAAGCCAAATCTTATGTGATACACACCTTCATGAGGAAACCAGGAGGCTACTAAATGTAAAGTGCTCTCCATGATATCTAATTCATGTCTGCATCATTAAAGGGATGATGGAGTGTCTACATTTAGAATGTAGTGTGCAGTGACTGCATACATAACAGTCAAACAATTGAGAAAGCCTAGTTCTTTTGCCCTGATTAGAACTTTCAATATGTTATTAGAAATGTTTCACCTTATGCTATCATTTAAAAATAACTTTGGTTACTTGTAAAGGTGGGGATAGGTACTGGGGATAAGTAAATGTTAAACAAAATAGTAAAGATTCAAGAATATGATCTTTAGACTGTTAACACAACATAAAACAGAAAGGGTTTGCCATTTCTAAACTTGTTCTTTAATGAAGAGATCATTTAAATGTTTTTTGTTTAGTATAGAGTAAAATTCTTACAGATCATGATGGGGAAAGTTGCCACCAAATTTGTTAAGGAAGAGAATCTGTTTTAGTGTGGGTAGTTGCAGCACTCATGGGTAAAAGATCCTTCTCAGAAACAGTAACGCTCAATCTGAAGAAATAACAGAATTCTAGCAATAAATCATTAGAAAAAAAGAATGTTATATGAAGGAATACTGGATGGTGTCAATTAGCTCTTTACAAACATGAATATTCAGGATTCTTTTTTAGTAAAGTGCAACCAGCTAGGTTGTGCGAGCTATGTATTTATTATGCTAGTAGACTGATAGCTAACAGAAATTTCTTACAACAGAAATGCAGTTCTGTCACAGACCACTAACAAAGGTGAGGGAGGAAGATGTTCCTATTGGTTAAAACAGTGACTAATGTGGATGAAGACTGGAGTGTTGTTATTTGTTGCTATGAACAAAAAGATGTAAGTGTTGTTTATTGAGAATTCTGAAAAACAGAATCAAATACCTTTGCAAAATCAGCTGATATATGGGTTAATGGATGCTATCCTGCCTGTCTGACAGTTTTCTTGATATAATACTTTCGCAATTGGAGCTGCTTCTCCCATTCATAAAACCATCCTGGTTTAAGAGAGCAAATTAGATTAACAATAGTTAGATTCTTAGGGCTAAGGTCTTCATACACAATTTTAACTCTACTTTGATTGACAAGATAACACATTTGTTAGCTGTGCATGAAGGGTTCTTTCCCCATATAGGAGCATTATAATACCTGAAAGTTTCCTGAGTCATAAAAACAGTGGGGTAGCATATCTGACTACACATTTATATAAACTAACGCTGATGCCATTTGGACCAGGAACCTTGCCTTGTGAGATTGAATGAAATGCTTTTTTGAGCTCACTTACTCTGCCAGTAATGATACAATTTTCATAGTCCTCTTCTTCTCATTTGAGAAGAAGTAGTTTATAAAAAAAAACTTGCATGAATTTTAATTAATTTTAGTCAAAATAAGAGACTTAGAGGAAAGCATAAAGACAAATTCAGTAGATGCAGTATAAATTTATTTTTTCCAGGTTAGCCATTTTTAACTTGCCAGAAATTATGGCTATAATAATTCATCTCAACAACCACCTCCTTTCTATTCTGGAGACTAAGAAAGGGCCAAGTCTAATTTCCAAAGGTTAGTGTTATATAGCAGCACACTAAATGCAGCGATAATATTCTTATAATGTTGAGTTTACCATTTAGCACTCTTGAATTTTTTATGAAGTATAGATTCTTACATTTAGGTTTCTACAAAGAAAAAGTGAGATAAGACAATGCTTGCTCTGTGATGTCAGCAATGTGAGCATATACATTATACAAATGTAGTGCTCCAGCAGCTATGCATATTTGTGTCAATTTCAACAAACAGTGGCATAACACAATAGGTGTTGCTTCATGTTAGATTCAAAACAAATTATGTGTCTCGTGAAAAAATGATATGCATAGGTCTATCCTTCAATGCAGCACTGATTTGGTGGACTGGGTTAATTCCATAGTAAGTATGACATCATCAGTCTTTTTTGTGGATATGACTATAGAGAAAATTTGATGAAGGAGTGAACTAAAACTTCAAAACATGCCATAATCTTCTGTTTCTCCTTCACACCAATTGCAACTTTACTGTCAGTTTAACCAGAAATTAATTGGAAAACAAACATACATGGGAAGTGTAGCAATACATTTTTACCAGATAGAAAATTATTTCTCTTGGAGATCCTTATGAGCTACGTGTTAGACGTAATTCCCTATAGTCTTTTCTTTGTGCAGAGATAGATCAGAAGAGGGAATACTCTTTTAAGATTTTTCTCCAGAATAGAAAGCATGTCCTTCCCTCCACTCACTCCTTAAATCCAAAAATGTTAGCTTTCCATATTGTTTAATTTCTGCTGTAAAGAGAAAATCATAGTTTACTGCTCACTGGCACAGGAGGGGAGATCTTGAATGTGAAAGCTCTAAAAAGAAAAGGTTACTGCTAGGAAATGCAGTTTTATGTATGCAAGAGTCTACCTTGCCTTTGAAATGGGATGATAAGTCACTAACTAACATCTACCATTGCATGTGAGACCAGGTTCATCACGTTATGTATTTCTATTTCTAAAAAGGTAGAAGTATTTGGAATG
Organism: Protopterus annectens; assembly: GCF_019279795.1. NCBI lineage: Eukaryota > Metazoa > Chordata > Ceratodontiformes > Protopteridae > Protopterus > Protopterus annectens. Next base: position 327,152,030 of record NC_056725.1, read on the forward strand.
CCTTGCAGCAGGAAGGGCAGAGCTGCCTCACACACCTACTGATTGAAGTTCTTCATTTTGAAGCACAACAACCCAATATATTTTTAACAAGACAAAATAAGTGACACTACAGTTCATCTATATATTTAAGCTAATTGTCTCACCCAAACCAACTGATTCTACTTAAAAGATGAATGAGGTTCAGTAGAATACCTCACTATACAGCATACCAGTCAGTCATAGCTGGTTTCAGAGTCCTATTGCTGTTGAACTAAAGAGTTCTGCTAGGCATCACTTCTGTTAATTAAAGGCATTATATATGAACAAGAGAATGAGATCACTACACATATGGCTAAACAAATTTAAGAGCTGCAACTTACAATGACCTTTTGATTGCTTGCAGATTTTTAGAAAATGGCAAAATGCTCATATATCAAAGTTAAAAAAAATATAGGCATCATCAGTCTGAAGCAGATATATTGGAACATATCCTGCGGAAACTATGCAAATATGTCAGTACAGGTCCATTCTTAAAAGCAGCACCTACCTTTATTCTGACATATCAGTATCTGATATTCTTCTGAATAGTGCAGATATGACTGAAAAATGAGTCTTTGTTGCTCTAGTACCTTATAAGACAGTACATTTTGAAGAAAAGAAAAATAGACAAAGCATGTTTAAAAAGGGAGATGGCAGAGGTGTCTAATTAGCAAAAGACAAAGACTAAAACAAACTGGGTATAAATATAATGATAAAATTGTACCTTCCAATAATCTGATTACTTTGTCTGATTTTATGCTAACCATTGCACAAGTCACATCTTTTTAGGCTCATACTTTCTTTCAGCAGTGGGTTTTTATGGGTTTTGTATGTTTTTTTATGTAAAGACATATGTGTAGGGGGGGTGGCCAAGATGGCTAACTGAGAGCAGCAGCTGGTGAAAGCTCTGTGACTGAAAACTTTTTTCTGACAAAACATTTAATTAAAAAATACAGTTTGGGAGATACTTGATAACTACTGATATTCAGCAATAGTAAGAGAATAGATTTACAGTTTGAAGTTATTAAAAAAAACTGTAATTTTCTGTCAAAATTTCATCTCATTGGTTAAGAAAGAAGAGACTAAATAGGGGCCACTCTAAAAATGGCACTCAGGTTTCTTCTGCTAAAAAAAAATAATATGCAGTCGTTAATATCTAGCACGCAGGATGCATCAGTAAAAATAGACAAACCGGATACTGAAATAGAAAGTTTTAAAGAAGAATGCAGAAAGAAGATGGACCATTAATAAACTCTTATGAAGCAGCAAAGTATATAAATAAATAGCATGGAAGAAGCTTTAAATGACCATGAAGTGTGAATAGCTGACAGTGAGACTCAAACAGAATTCCCTTAAAGAAAAAATAACTGGATTATAGACAAAATCAATGCTTTAGAGAATAGAATGAGACAAAACAGCATCAAAATATATGATATACCAAAAAAATATGGGGAGACAGCATAATAAACATTTTAACAACCTGGTTGCATAAAATGTTGAACTTACCAGAAACTTTATTTTTCAGGATAGAAAGGGCTCATAGATTGTTGATAACGCCATAAAAAGTAAAACTCCCCTCCATGTTAAGTAACAGTTAAATTTATGTCCAGCATGGAAAAAGTTTGAATATAAAAAGCAACATGGTCTAATCCACCTATTAAAATAGTTCAACATCTAATCAGATTTGATAATGACTATTCCAATAAAGTAATGAATAAAAACAAATTGCTTGCCACTGATTAAAGAACTTAAAAAGAAGCTACTTTTCTGTTTCCTGCAAGTTTTACTTCCTGAAGGAATCAAAATATTTGATACACTGGAAGAGGTATCTGAATTCATTAATAAAAATAAAATTCTTGACATCATTGAATAAATGGACTAGATTGTTTCATCTCTCAAGAGGCAGAGTGAGCTGAATTCATGGAACACCATTTCCAAAGTTAAAAAAGCTTAAAAACAAATCACTTTTATTTTCTGACTACATGATTTTGTCTATTGAAACAATAGATGTTCCTTTAATAAAAGGACTTATTTAGGACTATAAGCTTCAAATCATATGTAAGTACGTATATATGCTTTAAACTTAAGTATTCTATATGATAGACCATATTTACCCCCAGATTCACGAATCTTCCGTGTAAGACTAAATAAGTCTTACTCGGAGGCTGCAGCTGAACGGTATGACATCAGCATTCCATGAATATTCATGTGGGCATGCTGACTCAACCCCAAGTCCAACACGGATGTGCAGGCAAGCAGGGGACGTGTCCAACTGCTGAGCAGTGTAAAGGTCTATGCCCCTGCAAGTGTATGAAAAAACAAAATGTCAACACACAAGAGCGAGTCCACTCAAATATCCATGTACCCAACACCACACTCCCTGACATTGTAAACCCCCAACACAGTTATAAAAAGGAAAACATAAAATTTTTTTTTCTAATTCCCAATATAGCTGCCCATATTTGCACATGTGTGTATGGGTGTGCAAATTGCTTAGCTGCAGTTAGCAATCACGACATGGAAGAGCATAATAAGGAATGTTCATGCAAATTACGCCAATTACTAATAGCGTAGTGGTAGAGCATTCGCACAAAGAAGAGGCATTGACGGTTCGAGTCCTACCACTCCCCTTCCTATTTTATGTTCCAAATTAGTATATGAAATAATTCCTGACCTATATGATTAAACTTTTACTAAAAAGTATTCAAATGGCTTATGTATCAGTGAACAAAATGTATATTTGTAAAGGAACCTGATATATAATTGCCCGCAGTTAAGCAACGCTTAACCCAGCGCAATATAGTTGCCCATAGCTAACTTGCGCTTTATCCAGGGCAATGTATTTGCCCATAGCTAAATCGCACTTTACCAAGTGCAAAATAGTTGCCCATAGCTAAATAATGCTTTACCCAGTGCAATTGGTTTGCGCGGAGCTGCGCGGCGTGCCAATCAGCGCACCATCGGGCAATGTAGAGCAAAGTTGCTTAAACACAGCCATGCCCCCTAACCTGTCTGGACAGTAGTAAAATAAAAAGCAATGATAAGGTTTGAACCCAGGACACTGTGCACCACAATCAAAGTACTGAACCACTAAGCCACAACAACTTAGGATAAACATCCACTGTTAACATATATATAGTAATAAATGTTAGATTAACAGTTGCTAAGCAGGTCTGCAGTCAGTCGAGGATATTCAATAATGGCCAATCACAGAAAAGTGCTGGAAATGCTGCACTTTTAAGCTGCATAGGCGGGAATACTCACCATAACTGATTGTAGCTCCCATCTGCAGTTACAATGTCTGGTGCTGGAGAGGGTGCATGCTTTCAAGTGCAACTCTGGGGCTTCGAGGAGTCAAGATACATGGTTTGGCTCCTAGTCCATCGGCATGAGACTTGACTCCTGCAGGGCCAGTTCCAAGGAATGGAGTATAAGGCAGAGGCTTGGAACCGGTTGGCTCATGAACTCACCAGTGCCACAGGCATCCCTCGGACTGTTGAGCAGGTCCGTCACCACCATGCAGACCTGAAGAAGTGGAAGCAGGACCTTCTGAACCAGTGGATCCAGGAGGCCCGTCAAATGCATGATGCCCCACTACTAAGTAGGTAGCCATGGAATGTAGTAAGTAAGACAAGCTAATATAGTCTAAAAAATAATAGATAGGTATGTCTCAATATCCCTTTATTTACTCCACAGCTGCAGGTGCTCATGTTATGAATCAGCAAGCCTATGCAGATAGCCTGCTAAGGCTGTGCCACCAGGCAGGTTAGTAAATATTCTGCATGTATTGTTACATGATATATGTGAGTGAGCATGACAAAAGTGTTTCAGCTCAATAATACAGCAATAAAATGTCCTGAATAAATCCTCTGCATGTACTGTTATATAACAAATGTCAGTGAGCCAGAAACAGAGTGTACTAACCCACCAATCAAGGTAAAATAAGTCTGGAATACTATCCCTGCATGTACTGTCATAACATATAAGTGAGCAGGCCTGAAAACGAGTGTTGTAACCTATCAAGAAAGGTATAATATGTCCTGAATATGTCTTCCGTATGCACTGTAATAACAAGTAAAGGAGACAGCCTGTAGAAAAGAGTGTTCAATATAATTAATAAAGGTATAAAACTTACAGTGTGTCTGTGCCACTTACTTTGAAATGTTGTTGTACCCTTGCAATAAAAAATAGTGCTGTTGTATTAGGTGCTGTCAACCCACAGTTGTGCAGTCCCATAGGAAGTGGATGAAGGAAGTGGCAGTAGCTGTGGATCATAAAACATTCATTCCCTGAATAAATCCTCTGCATGTACTGTTACATATCATAAGTCAGATAGCCAGGAATAGAGTGTAGTAACCCATGAATAAAGCAAAAACATGTCAGAATACTATCTCTACATGCACTGTCATAGAAAATAAGTGAGTGAGCCTAAAAAAACGTCTTGTAACCTATCAATAAAGGTATAATATGTCCTGAATAGGTCTACTGTATGCAGTGTAATAATGTCAAATAAAGGAGAGAGCCTGTAGAAAAGAGTTTTAGTGTAAATAAGAAAGGTATAATACTTGCAGTGTGTATGTGCCAGTTACTCAGAAATGTTGTTGTACCCTTGCAGTGAAGAAATGTTACTGTTGTATTAAGTGCTGACAACCCCCAGTAGTGCAGTCCCATATAAAGTGGATGAATTAAGTGCCAGTAGCTGTGAAGTATGTAACAGTCCTCAAAAGTTGTGAAATGGCTGACATGCATAGGTAAATCTGGCACACGAGTAGCCTGTCAAGGTGTTCCCCAGAAATGTTAGTGTGCTACCTGAAAAGTAGGATTGTGTAGAAAACAAGTGAAAAAGGCACGTGAACACATCCAGATGTGCAGATACATAAACAAGTAAATTTAATACAAGTATATAGCAGTAACATCTGCATCTTGAACAGTTACTATGTCAGATATAGGTCAGGTATATAATGAAGTAGCCAAACCCATAACGCAATCAAATGCATTGTTGTCTAGTGTAAGAATACATGTGGGGATATACACCCACAGTCAATAGTATGTATTGTACAGTTAAAGTACGGATAAGATGTTACTGGAGGTTTCTTTTTACACCCTACTCCATGTGCATAAACAATGCAATTCCACACCTCAATGGGTATGTCTAATCTCATAACATTTGTTGGGACATATGTCCTATTGTTATATAAAATCTGCATTTACTTTGATGCATGTCCCCTGTTAAAACACCACAATCTTGGTGGCCTGTTGCCACCAATCATCCCCGCATGCTGTTGTAATGTCCACTGTTATTCAGTACATGCATGTGTTATGCTTGCTGTTCAACTGTTGTAACCCTGGTGTGTTGGGTTAATGGGAATATTACTGCATGCTGTTACAACTAACTTGGAATGCTGTTGTCTATGTTGTAATTAAACACACCTAATCACAGAACGTATAGGAAGGCCGGTCCCAGCGGACCCACCTGTCCCTCCTCAGCTGGCAGTTGCACCTGACACCAGCAGGTGTGGTGCCCAGCCCAGGCAAACCTCCTTCGTTGGTCCTGTGCCACCTTCAGGTGGAAGCGCTGCAGGGGATGGGGCTCTCCCCCCTGCAAGCATGGGCAGATAAGGGCCTCCTGTCACCCTCCAAAGGGTCCGGGTTGTGGTACATAGGGAGATCCAGCATTTAGTCGCTGATCCCCTATGCCAGCTTGAGGCAAGAGTGGCGCAACTCGCAGGTGAGCCTGCCCCTCCTACGCAGCCTCCAGCACAGCCACCCTTGGGTCTGTGAAGGACCAGTGGTGACTGCCCATGGGTGGGGATTTCAGTCCCACTGTTACCATCTGTGGGCTCATGGGCTTGCTATTTCCAAACATCCATCCCCATCAATTGTGTTCACCCACCCCATGTGTCATACTCTGCCCCTGTATGCATCTTGTTTGTTTTGTCTGCTTACATACCCAACCTACCTCCCCAAATATACCTACTTCCTCTACCTCACTTTCCACTCTCCCCTGAAAAAAAAAAAAAGGGCAATCTCTATCCGAAAAAAAATTATGCCCCATACATAGCTGCCCATTTAGCTCACATGTCTGTTGGACATGTAAACTGATAATTATAATTGGCAGTACAACAAACTTTGTTGTCCTCACCCCTCTCTCAGGGGTGGAAGGTTTCAAATTTCACTCCAAATTTGCAACATATGCACAGTTGTTGCTGGTAAAGAAATGGGCAGCTATGGACCTTCCCTCCACCCGTCCTGCACATCCCAGTCTTTTTTTCCAACTGTCTTTCCCTCTTTCTGTCCCCTTTTTCACCACTTTCCTATCTCCCCATTTTCTTTTCTTTCAAAGAAATTAGAGCAGGGGTTAGCGGGAGTAAGCACTTTTAAGCAGTAGTAAGTGGGTTTAAGCGAGTGTGTGCATGTGTGTGCTTAGCTAAGCATTGCTAAGCATCACGCAAACCTGCACAATCCCACTTACAACTGCTTAAAAGTACCTTAGTCACTCTAGGTCAGGGCCCTTGTTCTGCTCAGCAGCAAAATAAAATACCTTTGTCAGTCTCGATCCCCAGACCTTGGACACATAAGATTGCATGAAGTACCACTAAGCCACAACAGATATACAATAACTTGGCGCAGCAAAAAATATATTATGCATTACAATGAGTGAATGTAAAGGAAAAATAGGAAGGCCATAACACAAAGCCTGTTCTGTGGATCTTTGCCAGCAATTGTTGTGGGATTGCATTACATGAGTGTGATGTGAGAAGCAGCCAATCAAGCAGAAAATAATGTTGCAGAGGCACTTTACAACCCCCACACAGTGTCATAGCAGTACAGACACTGGCATATCTGAGTAGGTCAGAGGCCATACCTCCTAACTCAGTCAACTTTTCAGGGATGTCCTTGATTGTGAAACATATTTTAGCTGTGTCCCTCAGAATCCCTCAGAAAAGTACTGACATCAGTCAGAATGGTGGGCTCTTACACAATGAATACTGACAATAATAACAGTAGATGCCGCTTGTATGTCATGAAAGGAGTACTAATCCATATGCACTGCTTCACTGAAGTATACACCCACTGTTCCTATTATGTGTAAGGTGTACCTCACTTTCAACTACCTATCCATGACACCATGCAAAGATGTATCTGACTGCTCCATAGGCCCGGCAGAGGCCCAAACACACAGGCATATAGGCTATACTGCTGTTACACACTCTGCAAATAGCTTTCTTAGGACCCCCCCAAGCATACCCTTATGCAGGAGTATAACACAGAAATACCAATGGATGTATCCATGTACTGGTAGCAACTGACTGTAACAATGCCATTGTAACAGTGCTGAAAACACCTGTGAGTTGCACAGACAAAAAAATGAAAGTGTAACCTCTGGCTGCCATCTGGGTAGGTTCACAGGTGGGAACCATGCAGACAGATAACCTGCCCTGATAAACCCACAGGTACACACCAATCCTGCAAGTCCAGTAAGATAATATTCACATATTAATACATAATGCTCTCAGTATGTAAGCCTCCCCCCAATTAAAAGATACTTGTGCGTTTAGGGTCTACCAAGTGTGTAGGTAGGCATACTCAGTACAGGAATTGTCCAGTTGTCCTGCGAACCCTGTGGTAATGTCAACAGTAAAAAACATAAACCCTGCAGAAGTCAGTACATTAATATTCCCAGTATAGTCACATAAATGTTGTGTAAGTATTTGTAGTGGTGAATAAAACTCTACACTGATAGCTCAGCATTGGAAGTGGCAACAGTCAGGTCTGAGTACAACATGTACATCACTGTCTACACCTCTAGCTTCATTTATAAGCTGTATACCAACCTTCTGACTTACACAACAGTCTCCACAGCAAACAAGCATGGGCCCCACTCTGGATATCTGAAAGGGCTATGCCTACATACCTTAGCAATTTATAGCATTGGGTTGCTATGACAGTAAGTACTGCAATTACCACTCAGCAGGCTGTATGCATTTACCAAATTCTGGGCAACAATTGGTGCAGAGGGCATCACATGCACATGTGCAGATACCTATAAAAGTAGATAGTACTTGCTATCCCCACATGCAATCATTACATTGCAAGTTCAACATAGTGAACAACGCCAAGCAGAAAAAAAAAACAACAGTACGTTTCAGTACCAAAAAAAAATAAACATACACAGACGGACCCGGAAGGGACATACAGGTATGTAACAGTTTGTAGTTACCGGCAGGTAGTAGATGGTTATGGTTAGTACTGTTGATCCTCTGATACATGCATATGTGGCAGCAGTAGGTGTGTATGCACTGATGCCATGCATAAGTATTGCCATGGAGAAATTGTTGGGTAGCTGTGTGCAGTGGGATATAAGTGTGGCAGTTGTAGCTCAGCAGTACATGTCAAACATCTGAACATGTTATCTATGGTCTGTACAGTACTGTGTTTAATGGCAGTTTTGGGGAGTATTGCAAACACCTAGATAAACATGGATGTCACAGAGTAAGACATGCATGATAATCACATAATGTGTAGCTTAGCATTGGCAACCGCTGTAGCAGGCTAGCATAGTAATGTATCATTTGCAGCTATGTATACCCTTGTAATGTTACTGTATGCACACATGTGACAACTGTCCGTGTTGTAGCAAGGCCCAACAGGTCATCCGTGAGGTGTATGGACTTACAACAGTGTGGACCTTGTGACTGTATGGCACAAACATATGTCGAGATGCATGTCTGTCTGATTTATGAGCATCTGAACATGTGCATAGAGCAAGGGACATACTGCAACTGTTTGTGAAGGGCGGACATTTATATGTTGGTGCAGGTTGTTATGTGCATATATATATATATATATATATATGTAGGTTGTAGTGTGTGTCAGACAAGACAGCATACAGTGCTGGCATATGACGTGTTGTTCAAATGCCATGGGTATGCTTTGTTAGGTATATAGTTTCCCAGATATGGGGTCCTGCTAAACATATATGGGCTGAGAACACCTTCCATGCATTCTGCACAAGACTGTGCAATATCATTACATAACTGTATCCCCCTCAACCTTAGCATTATTGATATTCCCACCATGAAAGGTGGACTGTATATGTGCTGATATGCATATCAATGTGTACACCAGTGGATGTTGAAATGTACGCTCCAGCTGAATGTTGTACATGTATTGCCATCCCTGTTGTTAAAAGCCCTGTACCCATTAACTAACACATAGGTGGTAGTGTACTCAACACCGAAGGTGTGATAAGAGACTACGGGACACAGGTGGACAGTAGTGTCCCTAATGATGATCACTGTGCCACACTAGTCATGTAAACCTAGCACAGTCCACATGTCGTCAGTAAATGTGTGTCATCCATAGAAACAGAGGTCAGGGTTCCACTCCACTCATCAGTCATAACACCCATCATAGAATACAATGTCCCTGTTGGTATGTACCTCAGAAGACATACACAGCAACAGTAGATGCCAGACACACACCTCACAAAGAGTATTACTGAATTCCAACAGATGCCCTATGCTAACTGTCTTACCAAACCAGTGCTACACTGTGTCACATACTGCCTACCCAGAGGATACCCCTGCCCAACATACAAAGCTATGGCAAACCCACAGGTGTTGGACGTGCTCCATGTAAACAGATGGAACACCAGACAAGATACACACTCTACTGATCAACACCTTGTAATGTAAAAAGCAGAACATGCTCGACTGGCACATCATCATCACAGACACATACCATACTGTGGAACCAACCACCTATCAACAGCATATGAAGGTCCTCATTAGCAATTGCCGTCAATAACCATAATGATTGCATGTGAGATAGGAAACACAACCCAGTAATCACCCCTGTGGGTACCTAGGACACGATACACACATGCATGTACCTGTTGCAACACATGCTATGTGAGGTTGACTGCGTGTGATGGAGAATGTGTATGTGAATGTGTCAATGATGTGTATATGTGTGATAGCCTAGTGGGAGTCTGTGTATACCATGGTATGTAGTGCTGTAGCTCTAATCTGATCAAAAGGTCCATATGCTATTGCCAGGCATGAAAATCACTATGGCATACATTGTGGCATACTCCCATGTTGTCAAATGGAGTGTGTCTTTGTAGGCTAAAGCAGTACATGTATGCTTATTGATTGTTAACACTAGTGAATGCAAGTCACGTATGGACTGTAGTACTACCTGAAGCTGTATGCCTCAACTGCAAAGTATGGTTTATATCCACATGGCTCGGTAATACACTTTTGTTTGTTACCTGTAGTCCTCACACATCACATACCTCAGGCATGAGGTTATGTATGTGCTGACACAAAGTAATGTATGGTACACAGCTAACTGTAATCTGGGTTTCCATACCCTTGTGTCTTGTAGGTATGTCTGATGTGTGTGTGGGTATGCCTGTAACATGTCCTCGGTGGTATGTGTGTCACAGGATATAGGTGTGTATCTAGCAACATGTATAGTGTAGTACAGCAGTATGCCACCTATAGTGATGAATGTGCACATATGTTACTGAGGGGTTTGCTATCAACAAGTAGTGTGGTGTACTGCTAGTACCATAACTGTACTGCACATAGATTTAAATGGATGACAAATGTCTGTATGCATTAGCTTTATATACACCTCCTGTGGCTAGGTGTTGCATTGTGTCACATACAGTGTGCCATGTACTGTTGTATAGTCCTACATACTGGTTTCACTTTGTGGCTGTGCAGAACATGGTTTGGTATGTAGCATGTGCCAGGCACTGTCAGGCAGTTGTGGTCTTAGCAGTCATAAGCATTATTAAAAGTGTGTATCTGCAGACAGCCAATAGGTTACTATATATGGCATTTCAATGATGTCTGTACATTAGAATGTTGAGTGTGCAACATGGCTTTTTCACAATTACTGTTTAATTGTCTTCCAGGGTTATGGCACGCAACAGAAAGCCATCCTATACCCCTGAGGAGGAGGACGTTATCAGAGATGCACTCATCCAACATTATAATCTACTGTTTTCAATATCCTGCCAGGACCAGCATTGTTGCACTGCACTGTGGCAGGATGTTGTCCACCGGGTGAATGATGTAGGCATGCATAACCAGACTTATGAGCAGGTACACCATCACTGCAGTGATTTAATCAGACATGTCTGGCAGCATGCCTCCGATGTCCACAGACAACAGTTTGGCACAGGTGGTGGTGATGCCACACATCCCCCCTCACCAGAGTGGAAGAGCTGCTCCTCAGCATGGTGGCTCCTGGCCAACCGGTACAATACACCTGTGTCATCATGGAGGCCGGAGTCACCCAGCACAGCAACGACGAGCGTGCAGGTAACATGGCATATCCATAGACTACTGTTATCCAAAGTGTTATTATATGCATTAATCAGATGTGTACTGTGTATGCAGAATATGTGGAGCCTGGTGTCATGCAATACTGATAATTCGGGACATCATCTGTATGCCTGTGACTGTCACCCCATGTACTACTGTATAATTGCAGACTCACAGCAGCAATGCCATAGTTGTTGACACTGACATACTGTCTCATATCCTTGCAGGTCCCTCTGGTGTGATAGCAAGACAGGAGACCCATGCTGGTGAATGGGCTACAGTCAATATAGCATATAACATGTGCATATCATAGGAGAGTTGTAGGCCATATACACATGTTAAACACCTACACATAGTGCATGTTCTGCATGTTCTCTGTGTGACTATGCACTTCACAGTGACATGAGTAGCTGTCTCATACTCATGCAACACACAGAGCATCACAAACAAGTGGGGTACACTGTAGTGGACATTGTATAGGCATAGTCAATACACATGCACACAACATACACCATTTTGTCATATGCAGTATGAGTTAATATGATACACATGGCGTATGTAGACACCTACTGTAAGGTCGTACTCCAGTATCCCATATGTCATCAACACAGCACACATACTATACCTGGGGGTAGAGGCCTATCATGGGGCAATGTGACATGCATCAACACACAACACAGTCATGTTAGGCAATGCTCCCTATTAAACACCTGACATGCCCATGCAACGACTGTCTGTGAACTGTTTAATGTAGCCTAAGTGGTGCAGGTCAGGTACAGCAAGATATTTGCCAGTGTGACATGCATCAGTGTCCTTGAGTGACCACATGATGCTGCCTGATGATGGCTCATGGTACTACACTACATCCAGTTACTGTACCTGCAGTACTACACATAGCATTCATTGTTACACATCTGACAGTTGTATGCATCCGGACATGTGTGTATGTGTGCAAGTGTTCATGTGTGCATGTGTTCATGTGTTAATGTGTTCATGTGTGCATGTGTGCATGTGTGAATGTGTGCATGTGTGAATGTGTGCATGTGTTCATGTGTTCATGTGTTCATGTGTGCATGTGTTCGTGTGTGCATGTGTTTATGTGTTCATGTGTGCATGTGTTCATGTGTTCATGTGTGCATGTTTGCATGTGTGCAAACATCCTGTACAGATGGTAAAGTGTGCTTCCTGTCTCCCTCTCACAGGTGCTGGGTAATGTTGGATGGGTGCAGCGGGGAACCTGAGGTCACTGCCACTAATAGTAACCATGATGATACATGTGTAGTGACACAGGCATGTTTGACAGGGTCTGTCTGTGGTCCACCAATCAACAGTACACAGCTTTCCACCCCATCTATGTGCACATACGTACTGCCATTACATCCCTCAACACCAATGGCCTTAGGTGAGGAACAGCATATGCTAGGCATTGACCAGGAAAGTGTGGTAACCATGGCACATGCAACCCCACACAGCAGCCATGCCCACACACATGGATTGGTACCACATAGGCATATGTCCAGGGGTTCTCGTGGGAGCATCTCTAGCCATAATGCCCCTGGCAGGCATGCCCGCACAGGTCTCACAACCTCAGGTATGTTCCAGGCTGTGATGCAAGCACAGACATGTATGGAACGGTACACCAGGCAGGGACTAAGGGCACAGAGGGCTCATAACACTGCGATCAATGACAGTATTCGTGACCTTGCCGGTGCCATCCACAATTACACTGATGTCATTGATAGACATTGGGGGGAGACACTAGATGTCCTCTGCAATGTTATGTCCATGTGCCAGGACAGTGCAGGATGGCTGGGACGTCGATGTGGACGTATGCCAGCAATATCCTCAGCTGGTAGCCGACACGGACGACACCCAAGTGCCAGCTGCTCCCGTATTGCCAGTACAAGCCCCAACAATGTTGTGGCTGGGCTGTCGGTAGACCATCCGAGACGACCATGTGCACCTGGTTCTGGCCAGTCCCAGCAGGGACATGCATCTAGTCAACATCCCTCTGCCTCTGACGATAGTACTCAGTCTGGCTTAGTACCCGATACAGTCTGTGATACCCCTGGCAGGCACAGGTACTGTGTCCGTGGCCGGAGACAGTGATCTGTACAGCCCAGCAGGTACAGTCTGTGGCTGTCCCACAAACTCCCATATTTGGCAGCCACAAGGGTGTACTGTGTGCATGCAGACACACACACATACTACCGACACGTAGGGCTAACACATACACTCACACATCACATCAACACTGACCCATACTGTACTGTTGTTCCTCACACACACACACACACACACACACACACACACACACACACACACACACACACACACACACACATATACATGTTGATTGGATGGGTCATTGTTGGGCTCTGGAAAACAATCACACACCCTGTGCATATGATGAAACTGTGCCACCTCCTGTCATCCGTGACATTGATGCAGGAACAGGATAACATGGTGCTGATGCACAGGGTGACCTACTAGCAGTGTAGCAATGTTAGCATGTTGTGAACAGTAATGGGTAATGATATCCTTGTAGGTGTATCTGAGCAGGCATGATGCATCCCAGCAGTGATTATCAATTTCGTATTGTATACACCAGTGTTAATTCCAAACATGGATTGTCCACACATGTGACAGTTGGCTGATGTGTGTGGTACTTCCAGCATGTGTCGTTGAGTGGATGTAACATCTATGATGTGTGCTGTACAGATTCCAAGGTGTACATTTGTGAACATGGTGGAGGTGCACTGTTTGCATTTATGTGCATGGTGGGCACATGTGAAGGGTGACATGCCCTGTATTAACAGTGTTAATACTTCATATTTCCTATTGGTGTCCAATATGCATGTCACTACCCATATGTCACAACTTGGGTACACATGTGTGCATGACATGGTATGACACTATGCTGTGGGTGATACTGTTGATATCGGTCATTGGTTAGCATTCTGGTAGTGTACAGAACCTCAACAGCCTGATTTTAACCAATCGTTACATGATGTCTTGACAACTGACACACAGCTGTAGGATACACAGTAGCATTAAAGTCTTTCTGGTTTTGTACTATACCAGTTACCAGTGGTAATGACCACCACACATTCCCGTGACCACTCCTGTTTGGCATGTGTCCGTCCTAGGTACATGCAGACACACTAGGGATATGTACATCCACATCTGGTGATGCATACAGTGGCCTACAAAGCATTCCTTGGATTAGACACCTATCTTCCACGAAGGTATCATACAGACACATACCTGTTGACAAACACATGTTGTGAAGCTATGATCCAACCACAGCATAGTCATCCACATTTGCTACACATAGTATCCTGATTGTACCACATGGGTAGTAGCACACAACGTGTAGCAGGGGTACCGATGTGTACAGACAGCCACATGTGATTTCATCTGTCCTGTGATATCCACATCCCCAAAGCTATGCCGATGTCCCTCAGTGTATCACATAAGTAATAATGTATCTGTATGCATATACACGGAGTTGTTGTATACCTACCATGAATGGCCATTATTGACAGACTGTGTTGTGTTTGGGCATGTCTGTCATATGCCACAGGCATACACCTACACTCACACTATTCTATAACAACTGTCACGTGTGTGTGTGACACAGATGACCTAGGGCACAGCTCACTACAGTGGCTGGACTTGTCACATACATACATATGTGAGCTACGGTCCAAGAAGCAGCAGCAAAAACTGTCAATGGTAAGAAATGTAGTTGTGTTGACAGCAGGCTTCACACCTATGATGTGAATGAGGTCACATGTACATATATGTCTTGTCCACACAGTTACCAATTTAGGTCACATGTACATATGTGTATTTGCCACACAGATACCTGCAGTGTGCAATGCACATACTGTTGTTTTACTGATATGTCATACAGTAGTAGTAGCAAAACACACAACACTTTGCTCAACAGTGTCACACACACACACACTCAATTGCAGGATTCAAAACCCTACCTATCTACGTCATGGTACTAGACACATATGCATTACCACTATGTGCCATTTGCTTTACTGGGAGTTTTTATTTCCACTGCTGTTTTTGTGGGATACTGACATCATCAAACCAGCAAAAGGGGTATTCACCTCTTTCAATGTGTTTTCACAGTCTCAAAAAAGGCCACTCCTCTGATAGGATTACACACACCCCCACTCAGCATTTGTAGGATTCAAACCCCTGCCTAATAATGTTATGATGCTAGTGAGATATGCATTAACACGGTGTGCTATATGCTTTATTGGATGTTTTAATCTCCACTGCTGTATTTGTGGGATACTGACATCATCACACTTGGCAAAGAGGTATTCACCTCTCCTAATGTGTTTCCACAGTCTCCAAAAAGGCCACTCCTTTCAAAGGCAGTTGCACCCACACACACATTCATACTCAGCATTTGCAGGATTCAAACCCCTATCTAACGATGTTATGACACTAGTGAGATACACATTAACATGAAGCGCTATGTGTTTTACTAGGAGCATTTATTTCCACAGCTGTATTTGTGGGATGCTGACATCATCACACTTGGCAAAGAGGTATTCACCTCTCCTAATGTGTTTCCACAGTCTCCAAAAAGGCCACTTCTTTCAAAGGCAGTCGCGCACACACACACATTCATACTCAGCATTTGCAGGATTCAAACCCCTACCTAACGATGTTATGACACTAGTGAAATACGCATTAACACGAAGCGTTATTTGCTTTACTAGGAGCATTCATTTCCACAGCTGTATTTGTGGGATCCTGACATCATCACACTTGGCAAAGAGGTATTCACCTCTCCTAATGTTTTTCCACAGTCTCCAAAAAGGCCATTCCTCTCAAAGGCATTCTTACACACACACATTCACAGGATTCAAACTCCTACCTATGTTATGACACTACGGAGATACGCATTAACACGACACGCTATATGTTTTACTGGGAGTATTCATTTCTAAAGCTGCATTTGTGGGATGCTGACATCATCATACTTGGCAAAGAGGTATTCACCTCTCCTAATGTGCTTCCACAGTCTCCAGAACGGCCACTCCTCTCAAAGGCAAATACACACATACATACACACAGCATTTGCAGGATTCAAACTCCTACCTAACTATGCTATGATACTAGTAAGATACACATTAACATGATGCACTATATGCTTTACTGTGCGTTTTTTATTCTCATGCTATATTTGTAGGTTGCTGACATCATCAGACTGGACATGGTAATGTGTGTGCACTTAGTGTTATGCAATCCCAGGAATGAACCTTGTGGGTCAGCAGGTGTGAACATCTTGAACAGGAATCCACAATTCATAGCTTGTGTGATCTATCTGTGGACAAATTACTATTCCTTCATATGACAATATATATTCATGCACAGATTGTTGGTTTTGTGGATACAACATGCGTCTGTGATGTTGGTAAAGGGCTATTCAAAGTCTGTGTGGGATCTGTGTTGCTCCTTTCAGTGATGTTTGTCCTGGGTGGCTGCCTTGCAAGAAATCTAGCAGGTTTGGAGAACATGACGTGGTAATTAACATACCACAGACGTTTGGTTTGTGTGTTTGTCGGTTTACAATAGCTCTGTTCCTGACTGCAATCATGATGGATTCCATGGACTAGCAGTTCGGACTTCATAGGCTTATAGGACTATAGTTCCCATGGTGTGTGTCAGACAGGCCCATACATACATACTCACCTCCCAGTGACAAAAGGCCCTGTCATCATACCAGGAGATATCACAAGTAGAATGTGTAAACTGGTCCTCCCAAAGCCAAATGAATCCCATCACGTGGATAACATTGTTTCCCCATATGTGTCATAAGCGAACAACAGAACAAACAGACTCTGCACCTGAACAGTCTGTTGAGCCTTACACTCTCTACAGGATCTTACACCATTGAATGTGTTACAGCAACATGTGGCATACCCCACAAGTGTTGGTGCACAAGGATGTCAACATTGTCAAGCAGGTACAGTTGACCCTGACTCAGGACATATATGACTGTACATTGATATTTCTGACATAGCTGAAGGAGGTGTGATGTTTCTGTCTGTACTTCTTCGCAGATTATCTTTCCAAAGCAACAACAAACCTGAACACTAAACCCCTGTTATACTCTTTTACACACCACACACTACTGATCCTTTGTGATCAGTCGACAGTGTATGTCATCATTATATCCTGGCATGTCCGAAGGTCGGTTTCGTGTGTACTCTCCAGTCCATCTGGTGCATATTGGAATTTTGACGCATTGTTACAACTGCCTTATGTACACAGGGAACACTGTTCTCCTACTAACAAACTCAGATATATTTGAGAGGTGCAACTGTATAGACAGACAGGAGGCTGAGCTCTCCCAAGCCATGACTGGCACAGTCTATCAGGTGGTGAAGGTAACCACACACACCACAAATCCAGTCGCACATGGACCTATGACAACAGCAAACCATATACATTGACACACAAAGACATACTCAGAGCATCTAAATATACTCTGCCTAAGCAGCAGAGACATCCAAAGCAAACACACAAACATCTGCTAACCCACAACCATACACACATATCACATAGTTCACAAAGTCATTGTGCCACACAGTCACTGCCCTTAGGCCTACACAACACACCTCATACACTTGTATTAGGTGACTGTAATTGTCAGTCACACTGACATCCCACTCACCAGGCTGAACAAGGTGAAGGTCACTTTGTGCTGTGTGTTGGTTGCCAGGATCTGCCACATGACACATGACACATGCACTCTTGTCAGTCCACTGCAAGTACAAATATGGCTCCATCATTGACCATGCTGGTGTGTAAACCCTCAGATGTTCCTCCCTGGACTACATGACAAGAGACATAGAGGAGCTCTCTGATCATGTAGCCCAGGCCAGTATGTCCCTGACCTTGTGTAGCATCTTACCCTCACCAAGTACTATGTCACAGTATGCAGACAAACTGATCACTTTTAACAGTTGCCTAACACATTGTTGTCATTCAAAGGGGATCCAGTGTCTGTCAGCCTGGGATTACATGCTCAACATGCCATGTACATTCGCTATGGACGCCATGCACCTGTCACTCCTAGGCTTTCAAAGAATGTCTTAGGCTCTTGACACATCCATAGTAGCTGTTTGAAGCGAGGCTCAGAAGACAAAACCACAGTCATAGATGTTACAGGGTAAAGGAAATGGAGAGTGATGCTGCTCAACAACTGATGTCTAACCCTCAGAATGTATGCACTCAGGACTCACATCAGTATAGAGTCTATTGATATATGCGCAGTAACAGACACCTGGTCCAGGCTCACAAAAGCACAGCAGCACTACCAGGTTTTACTTCATACCATGGTTTTCGGACACAAGACTCAGACTGGACAACAACAATAGGGGGGGGGGTATCCATATACACCATACATACACACACCTTCGTGTTGGTAGCAGTGCACAAAGCATCGGAGAATGTACATGTGCAACTGACAGTGGGCCAAACTGCATTTCAGTTTGTAGACTGCTACAGACCACACTCCCAAACTCGGGAACAACACTTGTTATTCCTGGGAACACTGGGGATTGTGAAGGTCTCTCCAAACACCATTATATTGTGTGACTTCAAATACACAAACATTGACTGGGTATACTACTCAAGCACTGACACCCTTGCACAACAGTTGCTAGGATTGTTACACTCAAATGCTATGGCAGACCTGGTCACCATAACCACAGGGGGTTAAACATGTGGGACCTGATCATCACCAACATGGGGACTCTATGTTCCACACCAGAGGTATACCCCTCATTGTTAAGGTCAGAACATACATTCATCTCACTAGACATACATATCCCATACACACACACATCCTAGGTGATCTCAGTGACGTACTTCTCATGAGCAAACGTCACATTTGTACAAACTGAGGTTGTATCCCTCAAAGACCCTGGGACAGTATTAATTACGGCTCAGACCACTTATTCCTTTACAAGCACATTCTATGGACAACTACTGGAATGCATGGATCATGCTATCCCAGATAACTACAAGACTCACTCCTCCAAAGGCAGGGAACCTGTCTGGTGGACCACAGCCATTAATGAGCTATACAAGGACAGGAGGAGGCTACTACATTATAAAGCACAATCACAATCAGGAAGGCATCTCTGATTAGTACTATGGTATAGCTACAATCACTTGTTGATTCATCTAAGGCCCACTTCTAACAGACACTTGCAACAGACACTATGGACAATCACAAGGCCTTATTTAGTTATGTCAGGGACCTGGGTGGGAACTCCCAGATATGCTGTGAGTTACTGCATAATAACAAATGATACAGTGAACCCACTGACATTGCAAACATCCTGGACAACAAGTTCAGTGGGGATGTTTCCGCACCATCCCCCCTGCAGTGCACATGTCCATCACAACAGAGTGTAGCCTCCCTGACATCACAGCTGAACAGGTGTGTGCTGCCCTCTCCATAGCAGACAACACAGCATCAGTGGGACCAGATGGTGTCCCGGACTGCGGCTTACACGAGATTCATGACGAACTTCACATTCACATTATGTCACTGTTCAGTATCAGAGTTACTACAGGATATGTACCCATGGAATGGCATACAGCTACGGTGTACCCACTCCACAGTGCTGGTGCCACAAGGGACCCTGGACATTATCACAATATATGCCTAACTATCCTGGTCTGCTAAGCTATGGAGTGTATCATCATGGAACACATACACATAGACATTGTGAACCTACAGACACTGGATCCTACACAATTTGGGTTTGTTGTGGGCAGATCTTGCCTCTTGCACCAGTTTGATGTCTTTAAACAGTTAACAGGTCCATAGACGTACAGGGGGTTGTCCACACAGGCTACCTGGAGCTTGCACACCAGTTCAACACAATACTCCACTCGGCCTTTATACATTAGATCACCGGATTCAATATCTACACATATTATATCACAAGATGGATTTCTAACTGGATCATGGATAGCACACACATGGTCAGTCTTGCAGGTGCCATGTCTGACTATACACTAGTTACATGTGGCATCTCACAGGGCTCAGTCCTGTGACCTCTTGTGTTCTGTATATATTTCTGAGATGTACTGGCTAACACAGGAGGAATATGGCTGACCATGTTTGCAGACAACTGCAAACTGTGTGCCATAATTGACTCCACAGCTGGCACAAGCATCCTCAGAAAGGGTCTCACAGAGATGGATGACTAGTGCCAGAGCCATGGCCTACAGCTGCCTTCCTTTAGATGCATAGTCATCACCTTTGGTAGTAACATCGTGCCCACACATTACCACATAGGTGATGATACATCACGTACAGTGTGCGTGATTTGTGATTTGGGGACATGAATACTTAGTACTCTCACCTTTGACATTCACATTGCCAATGTTGTTGGACACACCTTCTATTTAGCCCACCTTATCCCATAGGGTTTTACATCCAGATCAGGTGGGGTCATTGTGACCTTATACTCATCAGGCACATGCTTGGATACAATTCCCCATTTCGGATGTACCTTACCCAACACCTGCAGCAACTGGAATGTACACAAATGTATATAACCAAGTGGATCTAGGGACTCACACAGATGGTATGCAGTTTGGCTATGGTGACCCCAGCTCTCCTCAGTTGCTTACTGCCTACTTGGATGCAGTCTGTGCCTTTTGTTTGAAGCCCTGTCCATCACAGCATTGATGGACAGGCTCCACATGAGGATATCAAAGTCCCTTACACCTACATGCTCCAGGGACAGGTACGTCAGCAATGATAATAGGACATGCTGGAGGGGCAGATTCCCATTACAGAGGCTACACTCACTCAGGAATGTGATCACAGTCCCACATACGCACAGACCCACGCTAACCACCTACAGGTGACATCTTCACAGGTGGATGGGTGATCGTATGTTTAGCCCTGGGATATGTTATGGGTCCTTGATAGACAGAGGCAGAATGAAATGAACATATGTGAGATATCTTGTGTGACCTACTATTCATAGGCACAGTGTACTGATCTAGCAGGGTTGCAAAATACAAGCACACTGTGGCTAGGCTTCTACATACCCTAGGGCAGATAGCCTAGTGTCAACCTTTGAACCTATGCTAATGTTCAGGATGCACATTGTTCAGTGATGGTATTGATTTCAGGTTTTGTTTGTTCTTTGCTTTACCACTTTCTATGAACAACCTAGGTATCTGCATAACATATTTGATTGTGACAGGATTTCACTATATTATATATGTGTCTGTTGCCATATCACTGTGTGCACATGGCGGATTGGTGAATAGTGTGAGGTTCCTGGGTTGGCACATGCAACTGACGGATATGTGTGGCCCACTGCTGTACTCAAACTTGCCCTAAGTGTGTGAGCATGCCCAGTTCAGACTTTCAGTGTTTTTTTGCCTGACATTTGTCTCATATATTCGTGTGTGAGCATGCCCAGTGTGACCTTGCAGTATGTTGCTGTCTGAGGTCCACTACATTGTTGATGTGTGTGAACATTACTATTATTAACATTTATACTATATGTGTGTTGAATATCAGGTTATATTATTACTGCAGGCCTCACCTTTGTGTCTTAACTCAACAGGGATTATGTTATGCCTGCAAGGTTTCCATGAGATACTTAGCATTGACTTATCAACATTTTTTCATACAAGCTGACCATTGACATACTGTCATGGTTTAGTGGTTCTGTACTATGACTATAGTGCACTGTATCCTGGGTTTGAGGGCTGTCACTGCTTCATATTTTCATACATGCCAGAACAGACAGCTTCAAGAAAAGTGAAGCAAATATGAACATGTTAACCTGCTTTTGCTGAACTATGCACACATTTGACTAGACTTGCACAACATTGCTCAATGTTGACCAACATTGCTGGACAGTGCACAATATTGCTCAACAGTTGTGCTACTTAGTGTGTGCAATTTTGTTTACATATACTAAATAGTGGTGAGAGCTGTTTAGCAGTGCTTTATATTGCTTAACACATAGCAATCATGCCTCAGGTGGTGCTGCAGGGCTGCCTATGTCGGATGCACATTTTACACTCCCTATACATGTTTGTTAACAGGTAGTGTCAAGTTAGGCATCCCTTTTACTATATGTGCGAGCCGGAGAGAGGTATCATTTCCAGGGTTCCTACTGAGCCAGTGTATATGCTATGCGTTGCCTCTTTGTCAAGGCCAAAGCATACTGGGCATGCCTCCTTCTGCCTACTGGGGCAGGCTCAGGTTGTTCCTCCTCCAAGTCACGCTCTGCCTGTGATGGCCTTGGCAATGGTGGGGGGCTGCTTGGCCCAGCCCTATGCTGCTCCTGCTGCAGCTGTTTTCACAGGATCATATTGTGTAGCATAGCACATACCATGACTATTTGGGTACATGTAGTTGGTGAGTACTGCAAGGCTCCACCAGATGTGTCCAGGCACCATAACCGTGACTTGAGCAGCCCAAACACACGCTCGATTACATTTTGTGTTTGTGCGTGTGCCTCATTATGGCGTTCCTGTTCAGGTGTGTGTGCATTTCTGATGGGTGTCATCAGCCATGGCTCGAGTGCATATCCAGCATCCCCCACTAGGTGACCATGAGGGATGTTCCCATTGGCAAATGTCTGATACAGCTGTGTCAGATGCCAAATATGGGAGTCATGGTAGCTTCCAGGGCAGCCAGCACACGCATTCATTATTATGCCCTGGGCATCACACACAACATGGCAGTTGATGGAGGGGTAACCCTTGCGGTTATAGTAGACCCTACCATGCTCACTGGCTGCTGCTTTGATGTGAATGTGTATGCAGTCTATCGCACTCACTACCTCAGAGTATTCCGCTATTTGCTGGAAGAGACGCATATTGCTGGCCAATACCTCATGGGAATTGGGGAAATATACATGATCACTGACATGTGCTGACATGGCATTCAGGAACTGGTGCAGTACCCTGGATGCTGATGCCTGTGAAATCCCCATCATATCGCCAGTTGGTCTCTGGAAGGTACCTGTTGCTAATATTCTTTGGCCAACACTTACTTTGGTTTCCACTGGGATGGGTTCCCCTCTATTGGTTCTGTGTGTGAGGCATGGCCTGCACAGCTCAACAATTTGCTGCATGAGGTCTCTGTCCACTCTATAATGCTCCACTATCTCCAGTTCATGTAGCCCCTGGTAGGTTACCCTAGGCCTGTACACTCTTCTCTGTCTCCTCACTGTGGGTCGCTCAGCACCATTCACATTGTCACCACCCTCAGCATGTTGCATATGTCGCCTTATAACAGCAATGGCAGCCCCTAACATTTCTTTGTCTCAGTAAAGCTTTTTCAGTTTTCACTTCTATTAGCTTACTGCAGTGTTGCAGTGTGTCTGAGAAAAACATAGTGAAAAGTTGTTTGCTGAGTTTTAAGTGCTGGGCTGGGCTAGTGTACTGCCTGTGTAATTGCCTAATTCTGATTGTTTTCACCTGCTAGCTCTGCTAGTACTCCCTGGTTAACTTCCTACTATTTGTTGTGCTTCCTTTTCTCTTTCTGTTTCCTCAGGGGGCAGTGCCACGCAAACAAGTGCAAACACATGCACAGAAGCTCACACGCGTGCACACATGCTTACACGGGCTACAACTTGCTTATTCCTGCTAACACGTGCGCACACAGGCGTAAACATGCTTACACAGGTTTCAACATCCTTACACTTGCTTACTCCAGCTTAAACGCGTGCAAACAGCCACACACGCATGCACAAAGGCTAACACGGTTTTACAGGCGCACACACGTGCATACATGGTGCAAGCATTTCTACAAGAAACTTTGGTGTTGTTCACGGCATACACCTTCAATTTCTTGCCTTTAGCTAGGGTACCTGTTGACACACCTCTTCCAGTGATTAGTATCTGACAGCAGACACATGACACTGTACTCCAATGAGCTTCATTTCTCTCAGACATACCCCCTTATGATGTCACCTATCTTCTACTCTGTTACACCCCTTATCCTACTCCTACACTACACTGACTATGCTCTTTTGCTATGTAAACTTGTGATTCACTATCCTTACCCTCATTTGCATAGGATTGCCTACTAATGCTTGGTTACAAGTCTTAGACTGTGCTTTCCCCCTTAGCAACCTCTACTCAGTAGCCATGTTGTCTTTGGACTGCCATTCCCTTGCATTGTATATTAGGGATTACTGTAAAATCCACATTTGTGCATTTTAATTATTGGTTTTCTGGTTTTTACAGCGCACCGCATTTGCACGGCGCTGCGCTACGCTTAAACATCGGCGATCGGGAAAAAAATATTTTTATTTATTTTATTTTTGCATCAGTGGACATTGCCAATGGCCGCATTTCTGGACATTGGCATGCTTCCTCGACTGGATGCATCATTTTTTGGAGCTGTCACGGCTCCGTTTTGCTATTTGCAGAAACGTACTCAGTTGTCGACGGAGTACATTTCCACAAATAACACTACTCTTACTCGGACAGGTTAGGGTTTCCTGAATCGCAAATTTACCTCATTTGCATACCTTTCAGCAGCAAATCAGGTAATTTGTATATCCTAGCCCTGTCCGTTTAAGAGGAGTTTTAGGAGCTCTCTTGCAAGCCCATGCTGGCTGTTCCTGGATCGCTTGGCAGACATGTTGGCTGCATGGAGTCATACTCTAATCTTAGACTCCATGCAAGCCTTCATGAATCCGGCCCTTAGTCTTACTTTATCTATAGTGAAAAGCGTAAATGTATCCCATTTGTTCTAAATGTATAGATGTATTCCTAAATGATAAATATGTATTTCTCTTATTAGAATGGCAATAAGCTATCATTTATAGAACTGGAAGCTTTAAACCTGTAAAGGATAAGAATCTTATTTGTTTTTATTCAGTATGGACATTATAAAGTAAAATGAATGTTATCTCTAAGCTTTATGGTAATTACTAGTTTTAAAGTTTTGGCAACTGTGTTTTGTTTGTTTTTTATAAAACACTCCTTTCACAGATTGCATATAAAGCAGTTAGTAATTAAAAACAAGCCTGAGATCAAAAGAATTATTTATTTATGTAAAACTACTCGATTCTTACTTCGTTTACTTCATGCCTGATTCTTAAGCACTTTTGGTGGAAATCTGGGGTTCTGAAAAATTCAGAGTTCAGCACTGACATTTGTAACAACATGAAGTGAATGAATGACAACTGAGGTGACAAAGAGAAGGGAAGAAAATTGAACTTCACATCAAATGTATACATGATTAGTTTGTTCAAAATAACTTTTAACTTTAAAAATAGTTATTTAGAGGTTAAGGATTGGAAACACAAGAGTTATAGTAATATACATCTCTGATATGTAGTTTACTTGCACTTTATTCAGCTTCAGCTTTGTATATTAATAGTAAGGAGTAAATTAGATATTCATATCTGGTTAAGATAGTTTAGGAAAGTTAGGAGATATGAGAAACCTACAGAAGAGATTAGCGGCTGCTATATGGAATTAATTGTAATCCTCACATATTAATGTTAATCACACAGACTAGAACAACATACATGACAACTAAAGACTTACATTTAAGTTAGACAGACAAGAATTCATCTAATTTATATTTAAGATTGCTTGTGTTATTAGAAATAATAAAATGAGTAAGCATCTTTTGAATGATATGCAAATGCACAGGGGAAGAAAAATCCTTTATGTAACATTATTTAAACAGCAATATTAGTAAGTAAAGAAATGTGTACACCTGCTGAGATCTCTGATAATGTTACCATATGATTACATTGAAGGGAAGTAAAAACTGATAATTAACTGGCGCTTTGGGGACTTTAGAAATTCAGGTTACACAAAAAAAGGTAGAGTACCAGTGGACAAATAGAAGTGAATATAATATAATATAACTGGACAGTAAACGGCTTATAGAGAAGGAATGCATTAAAATGATTGATTAAATATTGTTGTTAACATACTGCAAGAGGGTCTCACAGCTACAAATAGCTGGTATCAAAGTCCTGGCCTCAAGTTCAACTCAAAAAAATGTATTACCATACCATTCGGCAAAAACACGACCCCTACTGATTACCACATCAACAGCAAACCCCTAAGCACGCAACTTATGGTGAGAGACCTGGGTATTCAGGTTAACCATAATCTCACATTCAACCATAATGTGGCAGCAGTGGTCAGAAAAGCCTTTTACTTGGTTCATATCATAAGCAAAGGGATTGCATTCAGAAAAAAAGGAGGTTATTACCTCTCTGGACTCCTCCCTCATTAGACCTATAATTAAGTATGATGCCCTGTTTGGTATGTACCTCTCTAAACACCTGCACCAACTGGAAAGGCCACAGAAATATCTCACAAAGAGAATCCATAGCCTCCAACATATGTCCTATGCGGACAGGCTCAAATCACTGTCACACTACTCGGTATCACACACATTGTTCAGAAGTGATCTGTGACTCACCTACAAGGCAATATCCGACCCTGCCCTACTAGAGATGTTCCATATCCATAAGTCTAAATCCTTGCACATTACCCACTCACCCAATCAATAGGCCTAAATTTAATATGTGACATCAACCAAACCTGCTGGATTGACAGTTTTTTTCTCCCAGAAGCTGCCTCGTCTCTGGAATTGATTTCCCATTCATGTCAAATAGAGCACCTTGCTGACCCTCTTCAAGCGCAACCTTGATGAGTGGATGGAAAACCACAAATTTGTCCCAGGGGATCCAGCTTTGTCCCTCATTGACAGGGATGACAAGTGCTGACTGAGGGTTCTTCTTTTGGGGATAAACTCTTGGCTAGGCTTGTAGGGGCCCCAGGGTCATTAGACTAGTAACCTCCTATGATTCTACGAAAATTATGCATACGTATTGAAGTATAATAAATGTATAAATGCTCATATAATTTTCACAGAAAGTTACATAAAAGGATATTTGAAAAGATCCTGAAAACTGAAACCTAAAGAATGCTTACATGAATCTGACTTTTGATGCTTATTACATATTGTGCATCACTGGGTCTATCAAGACTATCTGAATTAACTCATTTTACAAGTCAGAACTAAAATTTGTCTCCTTTATTATTAAACACTTCTTTCATTTCTGATATTGAACAGGGTGGATTTTCTAAGATATTTAGTATTGGGAGAGGAGAAATTGATTTGAAATGAGTGATAAGAAACATTTAAATGCATTATAAGCTACAACATTTTTCTGATTCTGTCAAACAGCAGGATAATTTCATCAGACTTAGTTACGCATATGTTTTTATGAAACAATTTAATTAGGAAAAGGAGTTCTAGATGTTTTGATATTTATTACACCAAGGGTGATATACAAATTTTAGGTATGGTATCCTAAACCTTTAAAGCCAATTTAGAGCTTTTGTTATATTTATTAAATATGTATATATTATTAAGCATGATAAATGTATAAATGCATTATCTTTCTGATTGTATAATAGTTTGGTAAGAACAGATTTCTTGCCATCTTTAACATTTTACAGCTGACTTCATCTCTTTATATTTCATTCTTTTCTGCTTTTGTATTTAACAATTTGAATATGTGTTTAACTGATCAAATAGTATATAAATATTTAATAGATGATTATATTAATATTAATAAATAGGTATGTATCACATTACCTATCAAATTATTTATTACCTGAGATTAGTAGATAATTAGTCTTTTAAGTTATAATGTGAAAAAAAACATTCTAAATGGCAAAATATATAACTAAATGTGTAGTCTTTTAACTTATATATAATAGGGTAGCTAGTAGCTGTAACATAGTCCAGATATAGGTCTGCTGCATCTGGATCTGTTTGCAGAGGCTGTTTGTTCTGAGCTCATTTTACATGCCATCTTTGATTGGAGAGGGCCCTTCTGCACCCTAGTGAGTGGAGTGTGCTGATTGGAACCTGTCTGGTGAAGGGTGGTTGGTCTAAGATCCTTGTAAACCTCTTTTTAAAGTTTTCTTCAAGTTTTTAGTTTCTGTTTTTTAAGCCCTGCATTTATTTGAGCAGGTTTATGCTTGTTTGTACGTTGCACAGCACTGTGCACTGCCACTCAATTGTGCACCATAGCTGGACAGATAAATCTGACATTTTTTTCCCTTAGATATAGCTGAAGCACATTAGTGTAGTCCTCATTCTTTGTACTTCTCCATTCTAAGAAATGCTTCTAGGGAGCTGTGACCTATTAAACCACCAGCAAAAAACTCTGGAAGAAATATACATCCACTGTGCACCTCCTTGATCAGTACTGAAAAGCCCCCCCCCCTTGTGATAACAGTTCTTCAACCTAGCATTATGGACAGTTGGACTACCCTTGTTTCTCCTTCTAACCTTGTTGACTTGGGTCTCCTGAGGCAATGTAGCAATTGCCTAATGTGTTCTGACAACTGTCTACTAATAACTCACTCTAGTACAGAGTGTGAGAGATGTATCTATACCAAGAATCTTGAATCCCTGCTCTCTCCACTTGAAACAGTAATACTGAAGAGGTTGTCAACTCACCCACCGCTACTCATGCACATAGTATGCATCAAACATGAAAATCCACATATGCTGAGGTTCTCTCAAAAAACTTACTGAAACACTAGAGACATCCAAAACACAAGACTGCTACAACTAACACAGTTCCTACAGCACCCATGACATGTAGTAACACCAGTGTCTCAGCTACCAATCTCCTAAGGGGTAACACACAAAACCAAAATTTTCTTGTCATTGGAGACACCATAGTGAGACACATGGATGTCCTACTAATCAGGCTGGACAAGGAGAAAGTCATGGTTAGCTGCCTGCACAGTACCAGGATTCATCAGATCATGCATGCACTCAGGTCTCTGAGCAACAAGTACCGTTATGACTCTGTCATAGTTCATGTTGGAGTGAACGACCTGAGATGTACCTCAGTGGACTATTTGAAGAGACATATGATTGAGCTCTCTGAGTATGTGTCCCAAGGAGGTATGTCCGTAGCCTTGAGCAGCATACTACTCTCACCTAGACTGATGCCATAGTATTAACAAAAAATGGTTGATTTCAATAATTGGCTTAGTTTTTGGTGAAATTCAGAAAAGATCCAGTTTCTGTCAGCATAGGAAGTCATGGTCGACAAACCTTGTTGCTTTGCCAGAGAAAGTTTGCACTTGGCACCACTAGGCTTTTGGCAGAATACCCTGGCCTTGTAAGGCTTCAATGCCTTCCACACCTTCAGACAAGAAAGTGAGAACCAAAGAAGGTGGTGTTTCTATTTATTTAGAGATAAATTCACCTCCAATTTAGTTAGACTGGACAACTCCCTGGAGTTACTCCAAGTTCAAGGTACTGTGGATAAATACCCCCCCCCCATTCAAGTCAGAGCCAGTTATAGATCCCCCCTCCA
Source organism: Protopterus annectens (assembly GCF_019279795.1). Classification (NCBI taxonomy): domain Eukaryota; kingdom Metazoa; phylum Chordata; order Ceratodontiformes; family Protopteridae; genus Protopterus; species Protopterus annectens. The sequence goes on from NC_056725.1 coordinate 327,181,818, forward strand.
TGGGTCTTGATGCACACAAAGCCTATTTGACCAAATTGGAGTCAATCTAAATATTCCCAAACACTCTCATTATGGGGGATTTCAAATATCCCATCATCATCTGGGAAACCTACTCTAGCCCTAACTCACTAGCACAAAAGTTCCTTGACTTTGTTAACTCAAATGCCCTTGAACAACTTGTTCATATCCCAAAAAAAGGAACAAGCACACTAGATCTGGTCCTCACTAACATGACAAACAGATGCACTGCTGCAGCTATCAGACCTTCATTAATTACGTCAGACCACAAATCAGTCACCTTCGAGCTGGCACTAACAGCAGAACTCACAAAGGGTGAAATAAGACTAAAAAACTTCAAGGCAAACTGTACCCTAATAGGGGAAAGGATAAATGCATTCCCAGCCACACCCCCAGCTAGATTTGGTAACCATACCAAACCTTACATTAAAGCACTGTACAATCACCTGCATAAGTGTATAGACTCAGCAATACCAGAAAGAATCAAAGCTAGAGCTCCAAGTAAAAACAAGCCACCATGGTGGACATCCAACATCAACAAACTTTGCATCAAATGCAAAAAAAAGCTGCTTCCAGGAAATCAAAGGTGAGGCCCCAGCTATGGAAAGCACCCTCCTCAGCCTCAACAGACAAATAAGACAACATGTCAAATCCTCTAAGGGCCTCTTTAAGAAAAACTTAGCAAGGACAGCCAAGGATAACCATAAGGCCTTTTACAACTATGTATGTAGCCTAAAATGTAAGACCCAAGCATATGTTGAACTACTGACTAATGGTATCACATACACTGAACCCACAGATATAGCAAACCTGCTAGTGGATAGGTTTGGCAAAAAATTTACTCCCTTATCCCTGCCAAACTTATTACAAACCTTGCCCCAAACTCCACCCTGCCCTACATATGAAAAAGCAGGTCATTCAAGTCTTGTCCAATGCAAAAAATACAGCCTTTATGGGACCAGACAGCATCCTAGACTGTCTCCTAAACAGGCTAAAACATGAACTGGCATCACCATTAAGTGGCCTTTTCAATCACAGCCTTACCACAGGCTTTGTTCCTGTAGAATGGAGAATAGCAATAGTTATTCCTTCCACAAAGGTGGCCTAGCAACACACCCGGGTATTTACAAACCAATAAGTCTGACCCATCTCATCTTTAAGGGCAAGGAACATATCATCATTGGCCTTATAAATAAAGACATAGGTGACCCTCAAACCCTGGATCCAATTCAATTTGGCTATTCCAAGGGCAGATCCTGCCTGTTAAATCTGGTGGATTTCTTAGAAAAATGTGACCAGAGCCATTGATAAAGGCAAATCTGTGCACACAGTATACCTTGACTTGGCAAAGGCTTTTGACATCCTTCACTCAGGTATTACCGATAAACTTAGCAAACTGATCGTAAACCCCTTTGTTATAAGATAGGTTGCCAACTGCATCACAAACTGGACATGTGCTATCAAAGTGGGTGACTCCACATCAACCAGCCAATCAGTGTAGTGCACAAGGGTCAATACTGTGCCCCCTTCTGTTTGGTATATACTTCTCAGTAGTTCAGACAAAAAACTAAGGGGTTGTGGCTGACTAAGTTTGCAGATGACTGCAAACTCGGTGCAATTACTGAATCCTCAAATGATGTCAGTATTTTCCAGGAGGGTCTTATGCAGACCAACAACTGGTGTCTTAGTCATGGTCTCAAACTGAATGCAAATAAATGCATCATCATTCCCTTTGGCAAAAACAATGTCTCTTCACACTATCAAATCAACAACAATACCCTAAGTACCTACTAAGTGGTAAGGGATCTGGGATCACAAGTTGACTGGGGCCTAAACTTTGACCACCATGTGTCTACTGTAGTGAGGAAGGCTTTCTACATAGCACACTTGGTTAGTAAAGACATTTCTTTGAGAGCAAAGGAGGTTATAACCCCTCTATACTCGATAATAATCAGGCCCATAATTGAGTATAAAGCCCTGTTCAGCATGTACCACACAAAGCACCTGCAACAATTGGAGTCACCTCAGAGCTTTATAACAATGAAGATCAAGGGACTCTAGTATGTTCCTTACACAGACCAAATAAAGTCCCTGTCACTATACTCAGCATCATATAGACTTCTTAGGGGAAATTTATGCCTGGCTTACAGAGCAATCTCAGGTCCAAACCTAATGAACTTGCTGCATATCCATAAATCAAATGGGACTAATGCTCCCCATTCCAGGGACCTAAATATGGCTTGCCATTTAAATAGGACAAGCTAGAGGGATATATTTGTCTCCAATGACTGCCACATCTTTGGACTAGGCTACCAATTCATATGATACAGAGTGCCTGTATGATGCTGTTTAAAATGAACATGGATGAGTGAATGGGACACCATAAATTCTTACAGGAAATAGGACCCACAACCCTCCTGGACATGGGCAGTCATTACTAAATGCAATCCTGGGTATTGACTAGCATATCTATGATATTACATTAGTATGAAACAGCTAGACTTGAAATGACCTCTAGGTCGATAACCTAGAAAACTCGTATGAACCTATGATCATCCCATATATCAAATATTTGTATATTGCAGTAGCATTTGGCTAGTTCTTCATTAAATTCTGGGTTTTGGTAGGTGGAAAGATGGGTAGTTTTTCTATTTGATAGGCAAATTAGGAACTCTGACATCCATGGATGCTAGTGTTTTACTACTAATATATATAGTTATATATATATATATATATATATATATATATATATAGTTAAAGTTGTATATTTGTTTCTGCTTTTATTGTTTAAGAGTTTTGTAGTTTAGAGTGTAGAAAGGAAAAATTCAAAATAATATGGAAAACTAAGATAGTGGTAGAAATATACATTACAGTTCTATATATAATAGCATTGATTGGGTGGATAGATGTATCATATTATTTCTCTGTAAACAAATTTATCTCAAATACAAAGTAAAAGTATGGACAGTTTTAATCTACTGTCTGTTAATGTAAACAGATTAATAATGGCAACAAAATGAAATCATTATGAAGAATTAAAAAATCAGCAGAAGAGCAGAGGGGATAGTATATTTTTGCAAAAGATCCCATTTAGTAGATAAAGATATACAGTGCGTAAATAATATAGGCTATGGAGTATTATCATCTAACTTCTGCGGTGGTGCCGCGGTAGCATTGTTGCCTCACAGCAAGAGGTTCTCCTGTTCTATTCTCAGCTTGGGTTGGGAGTGTCTTGTGTAGAGTCTGCATGTCCTCCCCACAGTTGGGTAGGCGTTCGAAAGACAAGCGTTGAATGGGCATGCCTTTGTTGAAGGTTGGGCATCGGGCTGGCAACTCGACACCATAAAAAACAACTGCCAGTCATTAGCGGACCGGAGTGCCGTTGTGGTGATCCCTAACCAGGAAAAGCTGAAAGAACAACAACAACAACATGGAGTATTATCATCTGTTTTATTAAAAAAAGGGAGAGGGACTGATATACTGTGGACAAATCTACTGCAATGCTTAAGGTTATGGAGTCTATTAGTGATCTTAAAGGAATACAAATATTTGTAGCAACTAAGTATAATAGTAAAGTCTATATACTAAGTTTTACTGGATCCCTGGAACATGTGCAAGAATGGCTAAAGATCACTTAAATGTATTACAAAGTTACTACGTTAGTTTAATTTTAGCTGGAGATTTTAACTGTATATTTGAAGAAAGCTAAAATTCTAGCACTAAGCTAAAGCAGTAAATAAATGTATTGGCACTAACTGAGTTTGTCTAATAATAAAAGCAAAAGATGTCATTATTTTTCATTCACTATTGTTATGCACATGGGACATAAACTCATATTGGAAGGATTTATGCTTCCTTGGATTTGCTTAATAAAGTTAATTTATTTATTATTATTTATTTATTTTACATTTGTTTACTGGGAAAGTCTGGCTGAACACAGGTCCTTTTTCAGCAGAAGCCCAGGGATAAAAGTTCCAAAAATAGAGGCTACATATTACATAAGACAGTTGGTATACATGGTATACATACATACATTCACACATATATTGGTTATAACAGTGATAAACAGATAACATTCACAAACAGATTTTAATTTTAGACTATTTGGATTATATAAATATTTTTAATTTTAAAGTTAAGGATGAAATATGAGTTAATGAACAAGTGGATGAGGGACAGCTGTGAGTATATGAGAGAAAAAACAAGGTTGGTAGAGAGCAATAGGTGGTACAAGCATAGACCAGGGTATTCAGGAAAAAAGAGCTAGTATGCAGAAGATGGATATTAGGCTATGGGTATAATAAATGTTAGTATAGGAAGGTGGGATGCATAGGTAAATCAGTTAGGATAGAGAAAGGAAGATGACCCATAATGGGAAAAGCAGACTGTTGTGAGAGAGTGAAGTGTTATTAGAGTAGTAGAGTAAAGAAGAGGTGCCTTAGTGGAGAAAGAAGAGTATTCAGAGAGAGAGAGAGAGAAGTGTTAGTTTCGTAGTACCTATAAGGGATTAGTCAGCGATGTTAAAGTTGCATAGCCAAAGTTGCTGTAAATAGGATTGTAAGGCTTTTTTGAAGGAGGTAAAGGATGTTATTGGTGTGATGTTGGAGGGAAGGTTGTCCCACTGTTTGGCAACAGTGTTGCTATAGAGGAAGTACCTGTGGAATTATTGGCTTTGGTTACATCTAATAGGAGTTTTTGATTTGACCACAGAACTCTAGTTTTGGTGCTTGGCTGAAGTAGTTTTTGTAGACCAGGGGTTTTCTCAGGGAAGTGGAGGAGTTTGTGGGTTATTATAAGTTGGTTATAAAGAATAAGGTTGGGAAGTTCCAGCCAACCAAGAGTTTTAATTATTTTAAAATTATTCCATACCCTCTGTCTGATCATAATTCATTAAGTATTAATATATCAATGGATTTAAGGAAATTTCAAATTATTTACAAAATGTCAGTATATATATATATATATATATATATATATATATATATATAACGAAATTAAAAGAATTAAAGAGTTGCCTTAAGAAACAAATAGAGGAGTTTCTATCATTGAATGTCAATTGCTTGGTTAACAAAGTCATATTATGGGAATCCTAAAAATGCATATTAAGGAAAGAATGGGAAGATGGTCTAATAGTAAAATAAAAGAGTGGGACAAAAAGTTTTTAGAAATACAAGATGATATATGTAAAGCAAGGTATGAACAACAATCAAAGAATTTAAGCAATAATGAAATTATTAAAAAGTTAATTACAGAATATCGAACAATTTTAACACATAAAGTAGATATAGTTCTTGAAAAATTAAATCTCATAAAAAAATTCCACAGATTAGCTAATAGAAGAAACATGTTAAGCAAAAATGCACAAATCAATAATATTACAAATCCTGGTAATTATACGCTTACATCAGATATAGAGGAAATGCTTAATATCTTTAAAAAAACTCATGAGCATATGAATTAACATAAAAATATTAAATCTGATGAATGCAAAGCTGATACATATTTAAAGAAGAATATTTATAAAAAAACTACATAATCAGCAAATTTCACTGTTAAATAAACCCATTATCATAAACAAAATTAAAGATGTTTTTAAAAAGGGGAAAATGGCAAAGCTCCAGGGTTAAGTGGATTAAGTATGGAGTTATATAAATTGCTTTTGTTAAAGGTTTTAGAATTACTAGGTCACACTTTTGGAATAATCCACAGTGATAAAATAATCCCTCCATCACGGAAATGTTCTGTAATTTCACCTATACTTAAAGAAGGAAAGGATAAAAAGTTTCATCATATGGACCTACTGTATTTCATTATTAAATATAGATTACAACGTATTTGCTTCCATTTTCATCATACAATTAAGAGATATAGTAGGTTTAATAATAAAGAACAAACAGGATAATATGTAAAGGGCAATAATTTTGTATTTAGCAGATAGATTGAAAAAATTGGCTGCAATTACTTTAGATATTGAAAGAGCTTTTGATTTTGTGTATTGGAACTATTTATTTAAAACTTTGGAAGCATTTGCATTTCCAGAACAATTTATTGGAATACTAAGACATTTGTATAAGGATTCTGAAGCATGTATTACAATTGGATCTTATATTTCTCAAAGGTTTACCTTAAATAAAGATACAAAACAAAGATGTATCCTGTCTTCTTTAGTATTTACATTAGTCATTGAATCCTTAGTTAATAGTATAGGAAACAATGATAAAATTGATGTTCTTTTTCAATTACTAAGGATTTTCAGTCTGAAACACATTTTTTGCAGATTTTATAAGATATCTAAACAAACTTAATTGAAGAAATAGAGATACGATAGTTTCAAAAGTATTGTTATTGAAATATAATAATATTAATAAAACTGAAACTATAGTGATGAATCAACTAATAGATAATAAGTTAAAAGATAAATATAAACACAATTGTGAAGGGCAAGAATTTAAATGTTTAGGAATAAAAACATTTTAAAATTTTCAAGATGTGAATAAGATTATTAATCATAATTAAAAAAAATAATTGAAGTGTTACCCCTTATTAAAAATGGAATGAGTGATTTTATTTTTTTCTTTTTACTTTTGAAGATAGGTTAATTCTAATTAAAATGATTATATTACCTGTAGTTATCTGTATATTACATTCTATAACCTTAATTCTTGATAAAATCCTACTGAAGAAAATGGAAAAACATTAAATTCATTGTTATGGTATCTTAAAAAGCTGAGGATTGCATATAAAAAACATATTAGACTTTTGGAGTATGGTGGTATTAGCTTTCCTTATGTAGAATCTTACTCATTGCTGCACATTTTTACTATATTATACTCTGTCTAGACTCAGCTTGTACTAGTCAATGAAAAAACATTCAGGAATAGATTCCATTTATTCTATTTGAATTACCAAATCATTTTGCAATGCTTCCAGATACACTTCAGTGACAAAAGAGCAATGTTTTACATTTTGGATGAAATGCAGTATGCACCACAATTGTCGGTGATAGAGCCAGACACATATTCCACAGTATATACTTTTAATAATGTTTTGTACACAATGAAATGTCTAAAATGCATACACTGAAGCAAAAATAAAATATTTATCATTATGCATAGTTGCATATTATGTTAAACAAATTTTTTTTTTCTGATTGAACATTTCCATTCCAACATATCCACAGTGATAAAATAATCCCTCCATCACGGAAATGTTCTGTAATTTCACCTATACTTAAAGAAGGAAAGGATAAAAAGTTTCATCATATGGACCTACTGTATTTCATTATTAAATATAGATTACAACGTATTTGCTTCCATTTTCATCATACAATTAAGAGATATAGTAGATTTAATAATAAAGAACAAACAGGATAATATGTAAAGGGCAATAATTTTGTATTTAGCAGATAGATTGAAAAAATTGGCTGCAATTACTTTAGATATTGAAAGAGCTTTTGATTTTGTGTATTGGAACTATTTATTTAAAACTTTGGAAGCATTTGCATTTCCAGAACAATTTATTGGAATACTAAGACATTTGTATAAGGATTCTGAAGCATGTATTACAATTGGATCTTATATTTCTCAAAGGTTTACCTTAAATAAAGATACAAAACAAAGATGTATCCTGTCTTCTTTAGTATTTACATTAGTCATTGAATCCTTAGTTAATAGTATAGGAAACAATAATAAAATTGATGTTCTTTTTCAATTACTAAGGATTTTCAGTCTGAAAAACATTTTTTGCAGATTTTATAAGAGATCTAAACAAACTTATTTGAAGAAATAGAGATAAGATAGTTTCAAAAGTATTGTTATTGAAATATAATAATATTAATAAAACTGAAACTATAGTGATGAATCAACTAATAGATAATAAGTTAAAAGATAAATATAAACACAATTGTGAAGGGCAAGAATTTAAATGTTTAGGAATAAAAACATTTTAAAATTTTCAAGATGTGAATAAGATTATTAATCATAATTAAAAAAAATAATTGAAGTGTTACCCCTTATTAAAAATGGAATGAGTGATTTTATTTTTTTCTTTTTACTTTTGAAGATAGGTTAATTCTTATTAAAATGATTATATTACCTGTAGTTATCTGTATATTACATTCTATAACCTTAATTCTTGATAAAATCCTACTGAAGAAAATGGAAAAACATTAAATTCATTGTTATGGTATCTTAAAAAGCTGAGGATTGCATATAAAAAACATATTAGACTTTTGGAGTATGGTGGTATTAGCTTTCCTTATGTAGAATCTTACTCATTGCTGCACATTTTTACTATATTATACTCTGTCTAGACTCAGCTTGTACTAGTCAATGAAAAAACATTCAGGAATAGATTCCATTTATTCTATTTGAATTACCAAATCATTTTGCAATGCTTCCAGATACACTTCAGTGACAAAAGAGCAATGTTTTACATTTTGGATGAAATGCAGTATGCACCACAATTGTCGGTGATAGAGCCAGACACATATTCCACAGTATATACTTTTAATAATGTTTTGTACACAATGAAATGTCTAAAATGCATACACTGAAGCAAAAATAAAATATTTATCATTATGCATAGTTGCATATTATGTTAAACAGATTTTTTTTTTCTGATTGAACATTTTTTTTTCTTTAAGCATGTTACCTCAGAGGTTTTCCTGCAGTAAACTCAGTTATGGATACATTTATGAGGAGGGGGTTGCAATTTGGAGTCTGGTGTACATTTCCAAAAATGCTGGCTGTGCCTTGAAAATTTGCTTCTGCTTACCCTAGATTTGAAAGACTATCAAACTTTTATTCCACAGTTCATTCCCATGAGGTTTCTTAATAGATTGGGTTATATTGTGGGTATAAACAGAATTTACTAACAATGATAGAAACAATTTTCAGTAAAATATGCTTTTTCTCCTAAAAGATGAGTTCATAAATGTCAGGCTTATGGCTATGGTTATGGGTGCTAAATTCTTAAAATGATGTATTAGGCACTGGGATTTCCACAAGTTATATTAAGCAAAATAAGTCAATGTGTTGTTATATTATTATTATTATTATTATTATTATTATTATTATTATTTAAGAAATGTAAAGTCATTGGCATTTTAAATATAGAAAGGTGCAGTACTGCAATAAGTTTATTTGTTTGCTAGTCAGGTAACTAGTTGGTTAGTTTCTTGTTTTTGTAATTTACAAGGCTTTAATGTTGAAGTATTCCACTGTTATTCTCCTTGTACACTTCTTATTATATTCTGATTAAGGGGTTAGATGAGCTGTCATATATTAAACTGTGTAAAAACGACTGCAACAAAAATATTTTGTTGCTTCATGCATGCAAGTGTGTACATAGTTATAATATATTAGGAGCAGAAATTGGTGCTTCACTGGTCATTGAGTGCAAATTGTATAAGAGACCAGATCACTGAGCTCAAGCTTAGGGAGGATGACCTCCTCATTTGCTTTTTTTCCAAAGGAACTCACTGTCAATATGGTTTCTAAGTTTGCAAAGGCAGTGCTTTCTTTCTTTATTTTGGGCATCTGCTACTTTCTACTTATTTGTGCAGCAGTGAAGATAGTATGTAAAAGTTCAAGGGGCAGGGTTGTGGGGCTATCTTCCTACATGGAGGTGCAGGGGCCATGCAGCCTGCCAAAAAAACTAAATTTTGCTTAGAATTATTTTTTCCTGGGGCTGATTTCCCAACCATTTACATTCAGCAAGTTGGTTCCTTGCCAGGTTGTAATTCAGAGACTCATAGTGTGAGCAGTTGCGAGCACAAGTATCTCAGATATGAGATAAGATTTAGAAATAATTTCTGCTGTACAATCCAAGATGTTCTCTAGCATATTGTATAGAGTTGGCTTATTACAGAAAATAACTAATGCACAAAAACATCCGAACTCTATTCAACCCAATGACACAGCTGCTACACACGAGTTCAAGAACCCACTGGCTGGGTGATATAACAAAATGAACTGAAATACTATTAAAAAAACAGGTTTATTGCCAGTGGGTTCTTGAACTCGTGTGTAGCATCTGTGTTATTACAGAAAATAAATAGACTGCAAACACATTGAGTAGAATGGTGAACTGAGAAATGATGAACATCTGAATCAAAGGAGAGTGTAAGTGACAAGGTGTGAGACAAAATTTATATTCATATAAGAGATGAAAATGAAAACTTGTTATGTACTGATGTAAGCGTTATCAATATATGTCATCTATAGAGAAGCTGAAGTGCAGAGAATAAGTTAGTACAAATGTAAAAAAAAAAGATTACCATTTGAGCAGCATCATCTTAAAATGCATATATTAACAGATGCCACGCAGATGTTTAATACACTTGTGCTCAACACTCTAAAGCACAAACAAATCATACCAATAGATGCAGAATGTACACATTACATTTACTCTGAGATATAGTGATATGAGTTAGTTTATATAAATAGCAAGGGTGTGATGGTACAGGCTCTCATGTTGGTAGTAGAGAAGGCCAATGCTTTAGAAGTATTTTTGAAAATTTCAGAGTTCTGTATGCATTTTAGTTCTGTGTTGCATGATTGCAGCTTTGATTGTTGATGACTGAGGTATTGATGTTCTATCATGGAGTCTAAATAAAGAAATATTAACAACTACCAACCAAGCTGTGCCTTCAGTTATAGATGACTATTGACATTTGTACAGGTAATGATGCCATGCAGGAATGAACAGCAGACTATACATCTATTCCCGTTGGACACTTTCTAGTGGTAGGAAGCATACAGCAGTTTAGCACATATGACAAGTACACCCTATGTGTGAGCATATTTGTTTAACCCCAACAATACAATCAGAGCCCTCTAAGGACTGACAATATCCAAATTGTTGGCCAATGGTATGTACCGAGCTGTAGTGAGTAAATATTAGTCATCATGAACAAGTGTGCAGGTCACATAATTAGCAACCATGCCTGTTATGTCTACTATATGACCATACATGTAGTTATTGAAAATACAAAGTCACATATATAAAATCAAAAGTATTTAGCAATCAACTTGACAATTACAGGAGCTGTAACCAAAATTATCATTTTCATGAAAAGCATGTTGCAGCTGTCTGACAGGATTGTTACTGAAGCATTATTGCTTCATCCTCAAAGTAAATTTACAATGTACTGAAAGACAGACCTGATTTTTCAGCAGCACTGCTGTAGGTTTACTCCTCTTGCTTCCTCATCACCCCCCCCCCCCCCCACACACACACACACACACACACAAACACACACAACTGCAGATATCTTTTGTTCTCATCCTAGGCATTTGGAATAAAGAGATACTGAGGTGTGAATCTTAGCTGTTTTTCTGGAATGTGCACCACTGGCCACACTCATGTATGATACCTCATCCAGTACACGTTGGTTGCAAAAGGAAGATGCAATGGGAAAAGACCAATGATTTTTTTGTGCCCTTCACAATCTACATTGATATTGCAAGAGTAACTACTATACAGTGTGGATTATATTGTTCACTTTGGCTCCATTACTTATTTTCACAAAACACACTCCTGTGTATTGTATTGTTTTATGAAACAGAGAGCTATTAGTAATTCCATGCTTGCTTTGTAGAGCTAAATGATTTGCTAGCAGTTTATCCCATATTAGTTTGATGTGGAAGATTTTTTTTAACTGCAAAACCTCCATTTAGTCAGTCATTTGCAAGCATTATTATATTTAAATGTACTAGATATCAAATAGATCCTACCTTTATTAGCCATAGTTTTGTATTAACGATACCCTGCTGTTGTCTAAGTACCACTCAAAGTCACCTTGGATACTGCTCAAATTGCATAGGAATGCTACTGCTTGCCTGTAGTGCAGATATGCTTACACAAAGCATTTTTCCAGAGGGATTATGTGAAAAATTCCATAATAGCTATTTTATACAGGTGATAAAAGCAACTAGGAAAATTCACAAAACACAGCAGGAGGTTTTTTGCGGAAAGGGAAGAAAAAAACAATTTAGCCTCCTATTTGCTGCATGGGTATTTAAAATAGTTAGTCATTACTAAAGTCAAATGTAATATAAAGCTCACTGCTTACAGCTACACCATGGCTGGTATATATAAAAGACACCTGTCTATCATAGCAAATAGTAATTGCAGGGTTTAAAACTATCTCTAGTTATTTTAAAGGGAAAAACACTTTTAACTGTCAAAAGCATTGTGATTGACAGGATTGTTCATACATTCTTTAGACCATGCAATGTATATTGATGCTTGTTCTTTTCCTGTAATTCTTTGCACATAATCAAATGAATAAAGGAAGATGAAAAATAAAGTAGGAAACTATGCAGCACTTGTATGAAACAGAGAATTTGCAAACCTTATGAAAACTCCAAAGACCACATTTAATAACAAAAAATTAACTCAGGTAAAAAAAAAATCATGTAGGCTTCATAGTAAGTCTACGTGAGGTAAGCATGTTAGCGTGATGAGCATCAGCAGCTCTAATCAAATACGCATGCTGGTCATTATGTTCTCCCCATTTGTAAGCACCTTTCATGGCTAGCAATGGTGTTCATGGCCTTGGAAAGATGTTTACATGCACTAGCACAAAATGTAAATAAAACACCTTGCCAAAGCTAAGATATGAGCACAATCTGTAAGCATAAAATATTAAGAGCAAGTACGGAGATAGAATTCTCAAGGAAGGGAAGTGAAATGGGGGAATCATAAACAAAGAATAATGGTTTGTACTGCATAATAATTAATATGGTAGGGGAAATGGGTAAAGGCAACTGTGCTGAAGTGTCAAAGAAACATTCCTAACATAAATCCTGCCACACTGATGTAATAATAATTAACACTGGTGTTATGCACATAAATAAAAACAGACATGCTAATAAAGGAAGTGATAGGGCTGTTAAGCTGCAGCGTTACAAAGGGGAGTTAAAATGTGATAAACATGTTGAGAAAATGTCACAGCAAGGACAGAAGGTACATTATATGATGAATGCATAGACTTCAGTTATTCATATGAGATGTATTATTGTTTTTGGCTTTTTCCAATTAGGGGTCACCAGAGCAGATCATCTGTCTGTTCATGATTGGCAATGGAGTTTTATGGTGTTGAGTTGCCAGCCCGGCACCCAACCTTCCACAGGAAGCACTCACGCCTAGGGCCAATTTAGAGTATCCACCTACAGCAAGTCTTTGGGATGTGGGACAAAACTGGAGCACCTAGAGGAAACTCACACAACCACAGGAAGGACATGCAGACTCTGCACAGAAGGTACCCCAGCCAAGGATCAAACCAGAAAACCTCTTGCTGGGAAGTGGCAATGCTAACAACTGCACCACTGTGGCCACCCTCATATGATATGTATATACAGAGGATTTATGTATGCAAGATGACACTGCTATATTCTTCACCTCAGCATGCATACACAAGAACAAATGGAGCTTATAGCTGTGATGTCATGTACATCTCAAATGGGCATGTTTTTCCAAAGAAATATAAGTGGCACCCATAGGAATGGGGTTTATCACATACAAGCATGTAACAGGCAAGTAAATTTTGTCTACTCATATAAATGTTAAATTGTAATATAAAAATAAACAACATACATAACTGACAAATAAAAACACAGATCAGATGACATTTTATGATTCCAAGTTTTACATTGTTAATTTGCAAAAATCTCAAAAATCGTTATACTGAGCATGATCACGTGGAATTATTGGAAACAATAACACTACAACAATTCAACAGCACCAATACACAATAAAGTGTTGTAGCACAATTTCTAATGGTCTGGCTGCAAGTCATACAATAAGAAATTTATGGAAGATCTCATCTACCATTAAGTTGTATAGTGTGGCAAAAACAATAACAGTAATAAAGAAATCTCTGAATTAAGAAATGCAATACTGAGCATAATTCCTTCAGGAATAAGTAATGCCTCTGAGCAATGAATGAGATAATAAACATTTGCATCATATCATTTCTGAACACATGCTAAAACAAATATCAGAAAGATACACACCAATCATGGATGTCACAGAACATTGCATATCAGTTATGTCATGAAGAACACCCTTGAAGGTCTTACTGCACTTTCCTGCCATAAGGAGTATAGATGTCCTACCTTGCAGGACAAGGCCTGAAAAAGGTAGCCCTCTGACTGTGCCATAAGTACTGTCTGTGTGTAAGCCACTGCTGTCTGACAGACACATGTTACCAGATTCAAGCCTATGCCTGTTATGCTAGGCTGTCTCCAGAGCTGTGTATTGACTGCATGTTCCACATTACATAACAATGGAGACTGTCACAAATAACTGCATTGAATGTGTGCATTAATAAAGAAGTTTCAAATATAATACGATCCATCAGAATGCTGGAAAGGAGCGACACATGTTTCTGTCCACACAACAGTGGGCAGTACAATATCAATGCTTCTTTGATAAGGAAATTGTTTCCATTGTGTAAATACACTGTCCCATAATTCAACCATAGTCTATCTGTGATGCATACTATACAAGCCAGTACTGCATGTGCCACAAGAGCACTCAAAGCATGGCATGTCCCGAATAACCATATCACAGCCATTCACTCACAACCTGGGATAATATATCAATATCCAACATAAAAATGGATAAGAATAACTAGGTACAATGGTGTATATGTAATGTCAGTACATTCATATTATGTTGCCCTTTCAGGAAATGAACAGTAACTTATGTAACTCTACCGAGTAATAATATGTGGATGAACTGCAAGCCCTACAGTGGAAGTCTTAACACAACTGTGACATTACACGTGAGCTATCTTAGTATAGGTTCATAGGTATGTACTAGGCTTGACCCTGGAGCGTTTACAAGCCTAGCCCAAAAATATTGCTCAGGCACCATGCCACCCAATGTTAGTTCACAGTGCCCCTATCCAGTAGGGCAACTGGAGTTATCCCTGGGGTGAAATTTCTGTTATCCATTCACTCGTCAAGATTTCTCTTGAAGAGGGCTAGTGAGGTGCTTTGCTTGACATGAATGGGAAGTTTATTCCAGAGTATGGGTAGTCTTTGGGAGATGAACCTGTCCCTCCATCATGTTCTGTTAATTGTGGTAATGAGGTTGTGATCTCTGGACTGTTTAGCACATGGGGATTGGAATTTCTTTAGATGTAGCATTTCAAGTAGGGCTGGGTTTGACATGACTTTGTATGTCAAGCAAAGATAACCTCTAAGTAGACGATAAGAGACTTAGAGTAGCTGAAGTTTCTTGAGTCTGTCCATGTAGGACATGTGTTTAAGGCCTAGAATCCTTTTTGTGAGGTACTTTTGTGGTCTCTCCAGCTGTTGTAGGTGTCTGGTCAGGTACATGCCAAACAGGGCATAATATTTGATGATTGGTCTTATGAGGAATGAATAGAGAGGGATGATGACCTCTTTCTTCCTGGATGTGAAACCTTTGGTTACAAGATGTGCCATGTAGAAGGACTTTCTGACCACAGAAGCAATGTGCTGGTTGAAGGTGAGGTGGCTGTTGGCCTGGGTGCCCAGATCTCTTATGGCCCCTTCAGTGTTCAGTGTGCTCCATGAACATGGTAATTCATAGGAAATGAGTTTTTCTTTTTCCAAAGGGGATGATAATGCATTGTTTGGTGTTAAGCTTCAAGCCATGGTTCTGACACCTGTCATTGGTCTCAGAGAGGCCCTTTTGTAGGATCTCTGCATCACTTGGGGAGTTGATAATGACTCCTAGCTTGTAGTCATCAGTGATCTTGGTCAGCCAGAGTCCTTCTGTGTTGGCCTGGACTTCTGAGAAGTAGATGCCAAACAGGAGAAGGCCCAGGACCAAGCCCTGTGGGACTCCACTCATGACTGGTCAACATTCTGACTTAGAGTCTGCAACTTTCACTCTGTGGGTCCTATTTGTGAGCCAATTTGCGACCTACCTAGTGATGTAAGGATCGATGCCTACTTTGGTGAGTTTATCAATGATACCTGAGTGGGGAATGGTATCAAAGGCCTTGGCCAGGTTGAGGTAGGCTGTATGCACTGCCTTACCCTCATCCACAGCCTTGGTGATTGTCTCAAAGAAGTCAGCCAGGTTCAGCAGGCAGGATCTCCCCTTGACAAAGTCAAACTGTGTGGGTCAAGAGTTTGGAAATTGCCTATATCTTTGTTAAGTAGGTCCATGATGATGTGCTCCATAGCATTGCATACCAGACTCATCAGGCTAATGGGGCAATAGTTCTCAGGGTCTATAGTTGCTCCCCCTTTATGAAGTGGTATGACTGTAGCAGTGCACCATTCATTAGGGACATACCCTGTGGTAAGGCTGTGATTGAACAGGGCACACAGATGTGATGCCAGTTTGTTTTGTTGTTCATGTAGGATGCAGCCAGGGATATTATCAGGTCCCATGGATGCTATATTCTTGGCTTTGGACAATGCAGCTTTTACCTGTGCTGCAGAAATGGTGGGTAACAGGCTTTATTCTGGTATTGTGATAGAGCCCTGGGGGGGGGGGGTAAAGTTGGCACTGAATCTGTTGGCCAGTATGTTGGCTATATCTTTTGGCTCAGTCTAGGAGTTACCATTGTCCAATAACTCAGAGCACATCTGGGTATTTCCTTGGAGATTTTTGATATAGCTATAGGAGGCTTTATGGTTGTTTTTGGTGTCAGCCATAATTCTGCCTTCATAGCTGGCTTTAGATGATTTGATAAGGGATCTCAGCTTTTTGTTGAGACTGATAAGGGAGGTTTTCCAGTCTTGTGACTTCATTTTTTTCTGCAACAGTTTCTTCCTTTTTTGTAGAGTTTATTGAAGGCTAGGGACCATGAGATTGGCTTCCTTTTTTTTTAGAGGGGAGTTAGCCGCCTCTGTTTTTAGGAGCCTAAAGTTGGCTTTAGAGAAGTTTTTCAGGGTGGTCACATTAGCAGGGGGTGTAGGTGAGATAGAGATTTCCATGGTGATCAGTTTGTGGTTGGATATAACCAGGGGGAGACTTGGCTATAGGTGTGGAGCAACAGTTTCCCATGTTGTTGATAACCAGGTCAAGGATGTTTCTTCCTCTAGTTGGGTCAGAATGATCTTGTCCAGGGCATTGGAATTGATAAATTCCAGAAAGTGTTGGGCCTGTACATTGGTATTTGAATAGTTTTCCCATTTGATGGAAGGGTAGTTGAAGTCACCCAAATTCCATGGTGCTTAGGAACATGGAGTGAGTGACATATACATTATATATATATATATATATATATATATATATATATATATATATATATATATATATATATATATATGTCGTAATCAATCTCTTTGACATAAAAAAGATGATGGTGGACACCTCCCCCACTGTACATGGATGCATTATAACTGTGATGTAAGCAATTCAGACATTGCAACATGAGGCACAACAATGTTAATAGGCACTGAATGTGGATGGGAAACCCATGAGCAGTTGACAACAGAAAGTACTTGATATTTCACAGGATGTTTGCACCCAGTAGAAAATGACACACCAGTTTTGAGATATGCTAATATGTTCAACTATCACATCATGTTATTCCTGCAAGGGATATGGGTGCCTGTAATTACATACAGAATGTTCTTTCATTCTCTTGCGTGTGAGGATAACACTTCCTACATATGTTATGTAAGGAAAATGCAATCACATGTCATTATTACTCTGAATAAAAGCATTGCTATATGAGAAATTATCATAGCTTTTTGTAAGAGGAATCAACATCTATATGTGTACACAACTGATGTGTTTGACAACAGTGTTAGTGACATGGACAGCCACAATAAGACTGATGCAATGTAGTATGACCAATTTTGGCAGGATCAGAACTAACTACATAAGATCAAAAGCTATTGATTAGTGTCCAAATTGCAAGCTACACATGACTTGTTGAAGTGCAGTTGGAAAGTGCACAGTTAAATGGATGTCATCACCACAGTTTATTAGCTGGATGTTTATGCTAAAACATGATTAAAGCACACAAAAACAATGTACAGCTGCACATCATATATTTATTTGAAGAATGGTATACACAGTATAAGTGCAAAAGACACACTTACAGCTGGCCTCAAACATCTGGTGTATGTAGTAACACAATGCACAAAGCATACTATCAAAGTCATGATAAACTAGAATTTGTACTCCAACTGTGAGAAAGTGTAGTTATTGTAGCATGTTATCACTGTGTGGCCGAAATTTTTTTTTCCCCTAGGGATGCTAGGATTTGCTGGCATAACACTGTGCAACTATAAATCCATGTTTTAAGTGGCAGCATATATAAAGGTGTTTGTGAGCTGGCCAAAGGAGTATGACAGTAATCAGTGTCACATTGTTTAAGCAGGGATGGACTCGAACTACTTACCTATCTATTTATACTATCCATACACATCACTACCACAGGAAAACACTGAGTACAGGTGAGGCATGCAACAATATGAAGTGTATTGCCAAGGAGATGTGTCTGGTAAAATTACTTTTACAGACATCTAGAGATGTAATGGTTGCCGCTGCAAATGTGTATAAACCTACAATGAATTCATGTACAGTCACACACAGATTTGTAGAAATTAAGCACTGATTTACTTGAACTTCTTAACTATTTACGTATTCTAGAGAACAGTGTGAAATGTAAGCACCTCATGAAAAGTCTGACTGTTAAGGGGAGAGAGTGGACTTTTGTCAGGATGACCTCAACACTGTCTTGCAGAAAGAATGTTTCTGAAAAAAGTGGGATAAGGCAGCTGTATGCATATTCAAATGCATTCTCCTCATGAGAAGTGGATATAGTACAAAGCATTACACAAATACAAGCTTCCAGTGTTGAGCATCGAACCTCCTGCATCTGTGGTTACACAATCTAAAAGGCACTGTTTTATTTGCAGGTGCCACAGGAGAAGTCTGACTAGTAAGAGGACAGAGTGCACTTTTCTCAGTATGACCTCATCATTTTGTTTCAGAGACAATATTTCATTAAATAGTGGGAAAAGGGAGCTCATGTGAAGAGGTAACATTCTTCTCTGGGGAAGAGGATACAGTATGAGGTGTTACAATAGCAACTTTACAATGCTGAGCATTGAACCTCTTAACTATCTGGTTACAAACTTTGGTGAACACTGCATTATTTGCATGCACCACAGAAGAAATCTGATTCTTAGGGCACACAGTGTACTTTTGTCAGAATAACCTCATCATTGTGTTTCAGGATTTTTCAGTATAACGTGTGTTAAGGGAACTGTATGAAGAGATAATTCCATTTGACTCCAGCAAAAGTGGATGCAACACCAAGTGTTACACACACAGAGACACAAACTACTGAGCATCAATTCTCCCAACTACTTATTTATACAATTGATAGACCCTGCATTATTTGCAAGTGGCACAGGATGATCTCATCACTGTGTTTCAGAGAAGATGTTTTATTAAAAAGTGGATATGGAAGCTGTGTGAAGAGTTAAATGAATTATTTTCAATAGAAGTGGATACACCACCAAGGTTACATGCACTCACACGTTTTTCATATTAAACTGCCTACCTCTCTAGTTATACAAACTAAAAATACTACTTTGCAGCACCACAGTAGAAGTCTGACTCTTAACTGGCAAGAGGGCACTTTTGTCAGGAAGACCTCACCACTGTGTTTCAGAGATGATGTTTCAGTAAAAAAGTGGGATAAGGGAGCTGCATGAAAGAGATAAATGTACTCTTCTTAGGGGAAGAAGATATAGCAGCAGATGATACACACACAGTCAGACACACACATCTCGCATGCTGAGCATTGAACCTCCTACCTATCTAGTTACAAAATCTAGAGAGCACTGTAATAGTCTGGAAAAGACTTACTTTATGTGAAACAGGGAATTTTTACAGCTTGAAAATCTACTATTTTGAAACAGATGGCACTGTGCATAACAGGTTGTTGACTAAATGCATATCTCTGCACAGGGCAATGTAACATTGATATGTCTGTCACATGTAGTTGCATCCTTCTCAAATAAAATTTAGATAATGTCCTTCATGTTCATTGCATTAGTGTGAGGTACATTGACAGGTTTCACATTATAGAATGCCATAGACATTTGCTGCTGTAGACCGGTAGATTATCAATCAAAATTTTCTGCAACTTCATGTCGGGAAGATAGCATGTTTGTATTATCTCATATTTGCACTATGTGCATTAATAAGACAAGCATGCACGTCATACATAGGACAGTGCACTACACAATAACAGTGATGGATTATGTGAGAATAAGTTAACCAAACTTGTAAGACAGTTGCAAGTGTAAACACTATAGAGCAGACATGCAATAAACAACTGAATTAAATGAACAAACATTATTCTGAAATCAAGATAACCAGCTGACAAAATTAAAACAGGTTTGGAAGCATTGTGCAACCTAAAACAATAATTTTGAAATTTCCTTTTCTATGTTAATCTTTGAGTGCAGCACTGCCAACCTGAATTGTGTTGCTGATGGAAAGGTATCAGCACATGTGTAACCATATCTTGAAGTGCTGAACTTGGAATTAGCAGTACTCTTTATTTCCTTGCGCCTACTTTCTCACAAAGATCAGAAGACAGGCTTTATGCTAGGGAGCAGGCACATTAAGACAGCAGCAGAATAATGTTGTAGTAAGGAAGCATTTAGCCAACATTTTCAGCCACAGGACTTAGGCAAAACATTCTGAAACATTTTTCATCCATCTGGATTTGAACCTTCGGAGCATTGTAAGGAAAAAAAAAAAACATTTTTGTCTGAGCACTATCTAAGCATACCACATAGGAAGTCATATTGTTCACATTTGACAATAAATTTTAACAAGTGTGAATGTATGTATTCATCTTCACTGCCTTATTGCCTTCTGTAATCTGTACATCCAACTCTTCAGCTTGTTGAAAAGAACATTTAACTTAATATACATGGTTAAGTACGGCAGTGCAAAGTGCAGCAGAACGATGCAGCCAAAGACAATAAAATCCCAAGCTATTGCCACAAGCTATATACTTGCCTTTACCCTTATTTGTATTTGTTGCCTGGAGCCAAACATTGTGCAAACACAGAGGTGGAAGAAGAATGATACAGAAGGGAGTGCATACATTGACAAGAAGAGATGGAGGCAGGGACAATGCAGCTTATGACAGAATAAGTACAGTGAATATAAAAAGTGTACACACCCATGTCAAAATGCCAGGTTTTTGTGATATAAAAAAATGAGACCACAATAAATCATTTCACAACTTTTTCCTCCTTTAATGTGGCCTATAAGCTCTACAATTCAATTGAAAAACAAACAAATCTATTGCCCCATATCTTCTCCACTTTTTGAAGACTGTCTTCACTGTGTTCTATGGTATATCCAATGAAGTGGAAATTTTTTGTTCACTTCTCCTGACTGATATCTTTCAACAATGAGATCCCTTTGATGCTTTGTAAGGTATCTGTGAACCATGGCTTTTGTTGTAGCAGGCAACTGAGTAAATGTAAGGAAAATACTACTAGGACAGCTGAACTTTATTTGGGGTTAATCAGAGTCTCTTTAATTGATGGGAGGTGTGTACCCGAGAAGACTTAATGCTGTAATTAAATCAAAGGGCGCTTCAACAAAGTATTAGTTTAAGAGTGTTCACACTTATGTAACCAGCTTATTGCACGTTTTTTATATTTTGTCCCTAAGTTTGTTTTTCAGTTGAATTGTACAGGTTATAGGTCACATTAAAGGTGGAAAAGTTTTGAACTGATGTATTGTGGTCTCATTTTTTCATATCAGAAAAACCTGGAATTTTAACAGGGGTGTGTACACTTTTTATATCTACTGTATAATGATGGAGCATAACAACATTTAGACAACAGTTAGACATCAAATACTGTACAAAAACAATCAGAAACAGTTAGGTGATGGCTGGATTAGAATCATTGAAAGTAGAGAAAAAATATGTCTATAACTGTAACCACTGTCTCATCACGACAGACTGGGATTACTACTTCACAACATTTAAATAACCAAACTGAAGCACAGTGACAAGTTACTGAAGCAGAAGGAGTGAACAGAGAGATCTAGAGTCATATGCAGAGAGGAATATCAACATGGTTTGGAGGATATGCAAGAACATCTGTATGTGTGTTACTCTTACTTGTTAAATCATCATTAATCTGGCATGATCTCTATAGTAAAGTGCATGCTGTAGGGATAAATAAGAGGTAGAGAGTGCTGAAAACCTGAAGACAAAAACAAGATAATGTTGGCTTAATAATGTTACCCATTGGTGCTCTAATGTTTTGGCAAATTATGTCTTTTTGCACTATTCAAATGGTATTTACTAAAATGTTGTATATAGAGTTACATATATAAAAGCAGTATGAAATGTCATTAATTAACACATTAACCTACAGCTGTAATTAAACCCATGACACTATGCAAAAAGCATTTCTCTACAGACAAGGTAGCTTTATTAGCAAGCCACATAGAAACTCTTATAGTAATAATTAAATAACTCTATGTTGTTTGACAATAAATATATAGTAGATAGAATTTTAAGGAATGACCTTCTATTCATCTTTTATTATATACTATTGGTCTAAATTGCAAACATTGCTATCTATGTATAAATCTTTATTAACTGTTTAAGTTCTATTAACTTTGTTAATGTTTACTGTATTTTTAGAGCTTTTCTCCCCAGGCTTCCATTGAAAATGGATCTTTAGATCCAGTGGACTTTCCCAGTCAACAAAATAAATAAATAAATAAATATAGCTCTTACTTTATTACATCCAGCTGCTCTAGAACTGTTGCAGTAACTGTTTCCCAGTACTGCCTTTAGTCTGCCCTTACTCTATATTCCCATAGTGTGGCAGATTTAAGCATATTTGTGCAAAAGTAACTAGACCACTGCAGATTAAGTTAACATTTTTAGCTTTTGCAATAAGACATTAAGCAGCTTTCACTGTCATTCAGCATCACCGTGCTATGACACCTTATGTGAAGATGCTGAGGATATAAAGTGAAGGCTTCTCAATGGGTCATTTCCGGCATTGTGTTTTTTGTATACATCTATTTTTTTACCAGATTAAACCAGTGAAAAAAAGGGGAGATAGGACAGTGGTGAAAATAGGGTTGGCAAGCAGAAAGTAGGACAGAGGGGAAAGAATGCATCAATTTTCAGAAGAGTAATGGGAGAGAAACATAGCTATCAATTTCTTCACAACATAAATGTACAATTGCACACACAATTGCATAACTTTAAAGTCATCAAACCAGTGATGGGTGACAACAACAGAATAATGTAATATGTCCAAGTGGAGCAAATAAAGTGTGTCAAGATGACACATAGGCAAAGTGGAGAGTTATGTATAGGGCATGTGGGACAGGTGTCCATTTTTTATTTATTTATTTTGTTGGGGGGAGAGAGGCATGTTGGGAAGCATGCTCAGGAATGACAGAGTCGGGTAGGTAAGGTAGGTTAGGAAGCATGCTCAGACATATAGGACATATAAGACAGACAGGGATGGTGATGGAGAAAAAGGTTTGGAGGCTCCATGATTGGGGTTAGGTAGGGGACATTGGAGGTGTACCCATGTCATTACTGTCTTCTGCAACAGTTCTCTGGATCAGTGTTGGACAGGGCATTGTCTCTGCAATCCAATGCAGAACATTTTCAATCTGCTGGTATATGCACCAAGGCCCTCTCAACGATATCCTTCACCAGCTGTGTCAGTTCTTGCAGAGTGTCAAAATCACCACCTTCCAATTGGATATTACTGCACCAGGGATGGTGGCAGAGCTATCTGACACAATTGCATTAGGTAGGGCAGGAGATGTGGAAGGCAACACTGACTTATTATGAACCCAAAGAGCTGGGTGTCTGTACTGCCATCTGTGGAATTATGGCAGGCTGAGCCACAGTGATCAGTTTACCTCTCTGTGCTGTTGGTCATTTATTTTTCAGCAGCAAGTTATGCAAACAGCAGACTGTTAATAAATTATAATGAGCTCACCCCCCCAAAAAAAAAGCAGACAGAGAGATAGGGTGGAGAAGACAAAAAAGAGATAATTAGATACATGGTGTGTCACCTTTCTGTATTTTTCGATAAACATTGTTTGCCAATGCATAAATAATTATGATAATTTACTGCACATTTTGCTACATCCCTTATATAATTGAACGTTTTTAATATGTCAACAAATCTCACTGCAATGATATAACAAAGAGCAGACTTTCTTCTACTGTGATGGATAGGATATATACATTCAAATGTAATAACTGCAATTAACATAATTTAATCGTTACTGACATATTGTTAGCTGTTAACATTTTATAAGTACTTATACAGTATAAAAAGTAATTGCTGTTGCTGAGTATTAGACCCACACACATTTAATCATGTGTTCTCATTGCCTAATGCAAGCAGCAAAAGTTATTAGAGAAGGCATGCATGCTTGAGCTCAAGGATAAGGTATGCCTGCTCAAGATTCTAGTGAACGAGGGAATGACAATACATTTCTTGCTTGAATTTGGATCAGAGTAATACTTACCCCATGTCTTTCTGAGGCAAGTTAATCTTTCCTGGTGTGCCTCATGGTTTGCATATATTTCC
This sequence comes from Protopterus annectens, assembly GCF_019279795.1. NCBI lineage: Eukaryota > Metazoa > Chordata > Ceratodontiformes > Protopteridae > Protopterus > Protopterus annectens. Next base: position 327,206,432 of record NC_056725.1, read on the forward strand.
TCTGCAGCTGTACAGTACAAAAAGAAAATAAATATATATATATATATATATATATATATATATATATATATATATATATATATATATATATGAATCAATAACGAGTGCCTGCTTTGCCTGGCTAGATCACTAATGCCATATCATACAGGTTATGGGTCAGTGTACTTACACATTTTATTTCAACATCAGAAATTTACTTTGTATAACACATCTGACTAGTAATTAATGACAAATAATCTGAAAGGGACACACAGCAGCTCACATGCTCTTAGCATTACTGGCAATACTTGATTTTTAAACAACAAAATGGTATCATAAAATGTGATTAGATATGTACTCAAGCCACCCTCAGTAAAATTAACATTTAAGTGGACTCAAACCATGCATCAGCTGTTGTTTTTCATAAGCTCACTGTATTTACGCCTTGTGCCACAGAGAAAGACACCTGAAAGTTGTATTTTCTTCACTGAGTACCATCCTGAGTTTTGTCAGCCATGCAATGCTGTTAGTCTGTTTTGCACTTCCTAAGGCCGCCTAAATAAATTTTTCACTTTTTTCCTTAAGCTGTGAAAGTTCATTTCTGTGCTGCCAAGTGTGCACTATTCCAGACAGCAATATTTATCAGAAGCATTCACACAACTTTTTTAAATAACATCTTGAAGGAAAATTAAATGAATCACAGTGTATATCTAACAATAAGCAGAACTGCTACTGCATTACACTGATATATTCAGCTTTCTCACATCTCCTTCCACATTAGGGCAATCATGTATGTCTACAAAATTAGGACTTTTGCTAATGCCATGAGAATGCAGAACAGCACAGGGAATAGATGAAATGCTTCATTGTTCACACAACATACACAGTTAAAACTGGTATAATTTCAAATGGCTTATCTGTCACACAGCCCACACAGTTAATATCAACATTATTTCAAATGACTTATCTGTCACTTTCAGTCAATACTGACCTTACTTGAGTTTCCTACATCAACATATTTTTAGATCAAAATGAGTGTCAAGATTTAGTATGACTCCCTCAGGAAAATGATATGTAAACAGGTTGTGAGCTCTGCATCATCTGCACTGTTTCCCTAAGCTCAATAAATGTAGATATGCCAATGAGACAGGGTATGGCAACTTGGATTTCTTCACTCAGTACTGTCCGGACTGCTGAGGAAAGCACAACAATGCCATTCTTAATTCAAATATTGATGACAGTCCAAATAAAATGTGTCAATTTTAACTTTGGGTAGTGAACTGCCTTCACTACTGCTGACCACTGCCAGTCAATGGAGCACAATGCCAAATGATGCATAAACAATAAAAGAAAATAAAAGAAAAAAATTTGGAAGCAAGTACTTTAAATGTAATTTTCTAATATTTAATGAACTTTTCTGTCTTGCAACAAGAATCTGTATGGATTTGAACACTCAAACAGGGGCAATAATAGCAATCATTGAAGAGGATTTCCTGCATTTACACAGCCAAAGACATATATCTGCATGGAGAAAAAGTGTTTACATGTACTGATAATGTGGCATTTTATCATGTTACATTGAAAGTACAACAGAAGCAAGTTACGAAAGTTGTCCTCTCTCATTTGATGATAAATATTTGGATGATTGCAATAATACCAACAGTTAAGATACCCGTGTACTCACACTATATTAAAAAAAGACTGTAAACCCTGAAAATGTGTTCCTTTCTTTCTTTACGGTGCATTATTCCCTTAAGGATGCTTTCTTCAGAGCAATTGTATATATGTTCTTTTGCATATGTGGTCTATATCAGTGGTTAAAGTTCTCCCGTGAATATGAACAACATTTCTTACTGAGGGGAAATGTACTTTCAGACATTTTGGTAAATCTCTTCCCCCTGTCACACCCTCAGTAAGTGTACATCAAAGAGGAGAGACTGCAAAACCCTGATTGTTCCTGCAGTCAGAGTAATCATAGAAACCTGTAAGTCATTAGCAGGCAATGCTTTTCAATGCTTGTTCTTCCATTGCTAGGGCATGTGCATGTAATTGTGTAGCTTCTTACACCATGTTTACCATCCCTGCACTAACTGCAGATTGTGGTATTTAGGTTTGGATAATGAAAAATTGATACTTCTAAACAAACACAACTTTTGGAGAATTATCTACTTTCAACACTGCTTTATTGTTAAAGTATGTTGCTATTTCTTATATAATGCTTTTAGTGCAACATTAAAAGGCGAATTGCAATGCCTGCTCAAAACTCTTTTCTTTTTTGTAATTTTTTTTGTTACATCCCTTTTTTTGGCATAGCTCAGATATATCAGTTATGTCTGCATTAAAAAATGTATGTTACAGAATGCTAACTGACCAATACTTCTAGGCTGTATTTCATTGATGTTTGCACAGTTATTGCAAATGAATGCATTGTAACTTTGTACCAAGGTCTTGCATTCTTACATGTCTTAGCAAAAAGAAAAAAGTGTTATATTTTTAATTTATACTCGACTGCCCACCACAAAAGCTGGAGATGGCAATTATAAGAGATGTTTTACATTTCTAATGCTACTTTGTGATTTTTTTATTGTTAATGCTGCAATGTATTACACCATTAAATTGATGTTATCTGCATTACACAACTGTTGCAGCTAGTTGTTGATATTTGATTTAGATTTTTTTTTGGGGGGTGGTATAGTCCTAACGTGTATAGTTATAGGAAGCATTACCTTTTAAATTATTGTATGCATGATGGATGCATGTATTCATACATAATCAAGTTCACAGACATCATGTCTGTGTATTATATATTTAATTATGTGTCTGTTTTCTGTTTTATCCCATACAGGGTTATGGCACCCAAGGAAAAATCTGTACTACTCAAACCACCATACACAGATGCAGAAGATAAGGTCATTTTCCAGGCCTTGCAGTACCATGGAACTTTTCTGATACAGAAGAAGTAGAGGTGACCAATCTACCAGAAACAGAACATGGTAACAGGTGATCAATGACATCAATGCTGCCAGAGGGCATTGGAGAACCTAATCTCAAATATGACACAGGGCAAGTGATATAATAACCTTTGCTCAACACAGGGAAGCTGCAACTGCCTAAGAAAAGATGACTGCAGGTGGCTGTCCTGCTACCAAACCAACACTAACTGAAACAGAGGAGTTCCTGTTCACTGTCAATGATTTGGATTGTTTGCCAGAGGGTTCACACAGAATCCTTAACATTGATGCAGATGTGGATGACAGACCCAGATTGTCTCAAGCAGAACTTCCAGGTATGCTACATGTAAATACCCTTGTTGCATCTTTATATGCATATATCTCAGATGTCTTATACGCACACATACGCGCGCGCACACATACACACACCAACACACACACACACACATATATATATATATATATATATATATATATATATATAGAGAGAGAGAGAGAGAGAGACAGTGATAACTGTGAGTCAGACAATACAGTCATAGAGGAACAGAGGAAGGTGTTCACAACTTTTTTGTATTAGAACATTTATAATCTGCACATTTGAAGGGAATTGTTCTTTGTCTGCCAGCCCACTTTCACAAGGTAAGCACAAACTTGTTCATTGTTATTACTGCACATAAAGTACATTCATGTCTATATAAGACTAAAACTTGTGTTGCTTTAGCATCTCTTAGAGTTTAACATACCTTGCCTGTAGGAAAAATATGTGATCAATTTTATTTCTATTACACTGTCTGCTGTGTTTATTGCTTGTTATCACAGGTGGTCCTGAGAGGAGCACTGTGGAACTCCTACCACTTGATGTCAGAGTATTGTTAGCCTCTGATAATGATATTGGTGATAAAGAGGTACAGTCTGGAGGTAAAAAGGGTCAGTTTGACACCGAGGTTGTGGATCCCACATCCCCTGCCCATATTTTGCACCCAATCAGTATACCTATGCATACTCATGACAGAGACCCCTGATATAGGACAGGTTGATGGTGACACAGCTGATCAGGCTAGTGTAGTTACTTTGGTTGCAGAGACAGTTGCTTCTCCTGGTGGCCATTGTGACATTGAGGTGCCACACAGGAGGGTTGGTAGAGGTGTTCAGAAGAGGCCTGCTGCTAATCTACTCCTGATCTTGGTTTGTCAAAAAGTGCCACCAGAAAATATGTGTAAGGTTGTAGTGGAGGCACAGGCAATGTCCCACCTCCAAAGAGGTTGTGTGAGTACTAAACATCATGCATCCTGATGGGAGTGACTATCTGAACCACGTGGGTGACTCCTTGGACTGGATGAATGCACACTTGGTCAGGCAGCATCTGTGGTGTTACGCCTATTGAGGGAGGGAGGGCATACATGTGTCCAGAGAGCTGTTACTTCTCTTGGTGTTAGCAGACATGGCCATGCAAGATCTCACTCCCATAGTGACACTACATTCACTGTTCCATCAGAGATTGTGGTTTCCAAACCTAGATGTGGTGGACCATGGGGTTATGGTCCTTGACATACTCTTGAGGACAGCTCATCCAACAGACATCACTCATGTTCAGGTTGTGCTATGACTTCTGACAAGGCCATGGAAGTAGTAGGGCAACTCCTGGCAAAGGTATTTCTCGTAGTTGGGGGAGACAATGCTGACCTAACTACTCTACCCCATTTAAGACTCACTTCTGTCTAAGATGTTGGGATGTAGTGCTAGCACAGTGCTTGACTGTTTATGCAGACACGTTCACACACTGCAAAAAAAAAAATCACTTGCGCATCCCACATCACACACATGAAAGCTATTTAAACAGTACTGTTGAGTGCCATACAGCTACTGTTACTTGCCCTGAACACTGAGTGCTCTGACAGATACGTGTTTCTTACTCACACACACACTCTCACTTCTTTGTTGTCAGCCTTGCCTTCCTACACCCCCCCCCACCCCCACCCTGTGCAAATGGTGATGACTGTGTCCTGCCCTTGTGACTTAGGGTTGTATATATGTCTGATGCTCACAATGGATAGCTAATGTTTGTTTATTCACAAACTTGCATTTCAGTTAATATTGTCAGTAACACAGGGGAAGCATTAACTACTTCAGTCTTGTTTCTTTGTATAGTTTTGCAAAGAGTGTATAATTGACTTGTTCCATATTTTATAGATAGTGGTCAATTGAAATGCTTCATGTACAGTATTGGTAATAATACATAACTGTATACTGCAAAAATCTGACACAGGAGATATTACGAACAATAACAGGGGCATGTACATATTTCCAGATAAGAGTAATTAGTTATATAGCATTTTTTTTTCTTTACAGGTTCCACACTTACCTTGTCAGGTACAAACCATGTCCTTAGGGGCTGTCCCTGTCTGATGCTATCAGAACACATGCCATTACAAGGTTAAGTAAAGGTCGTGGAGTCTGACAGGCATTAGTTTTCCTATTTCTATGTGAGTGAGATTTTAGGCTTTGACCTAGTTAGTGAGTGTGTGTGTATATTCTTCCCCTTTTAGCCAGAGCCAGGACATACCGTGCACACCTTCATCTGCCAGCACCATCTGAAACTATTGTTTCTCCTTCAGATTCTTCATCTGTATCCATTGCTGCTGCTAGCCTGCTTGTAGTCCTTGAAAGTGCGGTCCTGCCATTTGCTGTCCTTGTTGAAGCTGTTTCCTAAGAATTATATTGAGTAACATGGCACAGACTAAAAAATATTTCTAGAAAAGTGTCTGGGTCATACTGCAGTCTACCTCCAGATGTGTCTAGACATGAGAACCTTGATATAAGTAATCCAGACACATGTTCTATGATATACTTAGTTTGAATGTGGACCTGTTTATATCCTTGCTCAGTGGGGATGTAGGGGTTTCTCACTGGTGTCATAAGTCAGGGCTCAACTGCATAACCTGCATGTCCTACTAGATGCTCTTGAGGAGTGGCACCCCTAGCAAACATGGTATACAGCTTATAGGTGTGCTATATGGTTAAGTCATGGAAACTGCTGGAGTTAACTACACAGACTTTGTAGATGAACTTTTGAGCATTACAAATAACCTGACAGTTTATGGAGTGGAAACATTTCTGTTGATGTACCTCCATTACAGTTCTCCAGTTGGGGCTTTTTATTTCTATGTGTGTGAAATCTATGGCGCCCAAAACATCAGTGAAGTGTGCTTCTGCAAAAACTCCTGCATAGCTTCTGGTCCCTTACAAGTAGTAACAATGCATTTGAAACCTGATGTAATATTCTTGAGGCTGATGCCTGTGACACCCCTAATATATCTCCTGTGGGTATCAATAAAATACCAGTAGTAATGCTAAACATACCTTTATTTTGACTGGGATGTGTTCTCTGCAGTTTCCCTGGGGCCTGGGTGGGGGCGACACAGGTTGCATATTTTATCTAATGTTTCCCTGTCCACCCTGCATCTCTCAGCAATTTCTGTGTCAGGCAGTCCATGATAAGTCAAATGGGGTATAAACACCCTTCTTTTTCTTGCCCGCGGTCTGGCAGTAGCAGCACCCTGATTTAATGTTTGTTGCACATACAGTATAATAATAGCAACAGCAAACCCTAACATGTTTTTTTTCTAAGTGTAATTCTGCTGTATTCCAAAGAGTTTTGACATACAAGACAAAAGCTTTCACTAAGTGTACACAATTGATTTACAGCTTACTAAATAGCTCCACCATATTGTAATTCAGCTCTTTATGCTGCCACTAGCATATTCTGTCATTTCTCTTTGTTTGGCAGCTCTACCCATCATGTAGAGCCATTTACTGAATACCAAATAGCATGCTAATGTGTTGGTAGCATTCTGCACCACCAACATGAAGTTACACTTTTCTGCAGCTGTTAATGAATCCAGGCAATTGTTGCAAAATGAGAAAATCAGTAGCTCTTTACTTAAGTTAATTAGCGTAAATATGCATGGATACATATTTCTGATATAAAATGTTTTTGTCTGAGTAGGCAGAATATGTAATACCTCAGCTGAGTATATCAGTGTATGTAAATACCGTTGATATTTACTGTTAAATTATGACCTTAAGACTCAAAATACAGTAATGTAAGTAAACTTACCATAACATTAGATGCTTGAATAGCTATTCGGGAGGAATCCTGCAAAGGGTCAGGTGTCCAGACATTCTATTTATTTATTTATTGATTGGCATTTGTTTACCATGAAAGTCCAACCAAGTGGTGCCTTTTTTCAATTGAGACTGAGGGAGAAAGGCTCCATTATACAGACATCATGGATGTCATAGACCCAAACAAAACCAACAAATTGGTTGCAACACAATAAAAAAATGAAACAAAATCTGCCACTGCCAAAGTAACTACGGAGGCTGATGTTAAAATTAAAAACACAATACCAAAAAATATATATATCAAATAACTTTAATGAAAACCAAATTTTGCCCAAATACACATACTGGCTTCATCAGAGTAAAAAACACTACATAGTAAAATCCTTAAATAATTAAAAACTGTCATATGACTTACTGAGCAATTAAGCATTTAAAGACATAGTACTATCTAATAAAATACATAATTACAATAATTTTTTATAATACGTCAAACACCAATATACAATGAAACAAAAATAAAATAATAACATAAACTCCCAATATTAAACAACCCATAAAACAACTTATGTTTGAGCTATGATGGCAGAAATATATCACCCAAAGCACATTATCTATATGATCTGTGATATAAGTTTTAAAACACTAATAATAGAACAAGCCTCATTAATACTTGGATGTTGCATGGCATGTAACCTTAGTTGCCATTCTAACTCTTTACACTCTAATATATTTTTAAAATTACCACCACGATGATTCAATTCCACTTTATCAATTATAAAAAATAAAAACTTTTTGAAATTGCCACATATAGTGCTGTGAGTATACAATGCATTACTTTCTTACTTATTCTTAATGCCCCTCACATGTCATGTAAGTAAACTTAGCATAGCATTAGATGCTTGAATAGCTATTTGGGATGAATTCTGCAAAGGATAAGGTGTCCAGATAGTCTGTTTATTTATATATTGATTGGCATTTGTTTACCATGAAAGTCCAACCAAGAGGTGGCCTCTTTTCAGTAGAGTCCAAGGGAGAAAAGCTACATTATACAGACATCATGGATGTCATGTACATTCTTTCATCATACAAGTTGATTTCATTTATGAGAAACAGATCCATTATTCAGACATCCCTGACATCAGTTACATCATTTACAAACATTTTCTAATAAAAAAAAACAGTTGCATTGTTATATATGAAAATAATTTGTTTATTATTTTTAATACAGGAAGGCATATGCAGTGCAAGATCATCAGTATGAGTTAGAACAGCCCAAAGAAAGGAAGGAGGGGTGGAGTCACAAGGAAGATAAAGAAGTTGAGATTCTAGAGAGGGTACAGTTGTGATAATAGTACTTTAAGTCTACAAAGCTTTGGGCTCCTTTCTTGTGCTCCATACATCTGTCCCAAGATGTCGAGAAAGATATATGAACACGTAAAAACTCAGAACTTTCTTGCTAAAGGGGCGGTTGAAGTCTGAAACTTTATAAAAAAGTATGTCAAGAGCAGCAGATCTTGTCATGTCATGAAGGTAAAGGTGAAGTAGGGTACCCCACCATAGTCAAGGAAAGAACAGGAAGAAAAGGAGAAAGGTACCAGGGTGGTAATACTGCAACAGTGATCTATTAAAGCAGCTATTGTTATGGTAAAGTGACTTACACATTTGTACTGTTTTCTTCATTAGATCCTTGTTGCAGTAGCTGTAACTGTATGCATTAACTGCAATAGCTTAAGAAGAACAAGTGGCTGGAGAAGGTTCAGAGTACAGAAGCCCTTGAAGAATGGCTTTTGTAAACTTATTTCCTGTTATGGAGACTGAGCAATGTTTATAATGCTTAAAATGATGTACACATAAGACTACGTAGCTGCTTCTACCTCAGACTTGGAGTCCACCCCTTTGCAAAAAGGTCACAGAAGTCACAGCTATAGCCAAATGAAATTTACTTTCTGTGGTAGGATTTTTCCACAGTGAGTGTAACAACATTTGATAGCCTGAGACAGCCATATAGAAATGGTTTATTTAGAAACTCTGTGTCCTGAAATTTTGCCATCAAAGGATACAAAAACCACTGACAAACCTCCCCTTTAGCATGAAAGTTCTGAGTTTTTATGTGTTTATATCTCTCTTTCGATCTCTTGTGCTAGGGGCAGACTGGTTTGGAAACCACAAAATTTTCTAGGGGTTCTACTTTTGTCCCTCATTGACAGGGGTGACAGGTGCTGATCAAGGTTTCTGTTTTGGGGATAAACTCTTGGCTGGGCTTGTAAGGACCCCAAGGCCATTAGCCTAGCAACCTCCTATGATTCTATAAAAGGTTGATTAGACTTTCTAAACTATTTTGTCTTGTCCACATAAAATCACATATGTCTGTGATCACATAAGGTGTGTAGAATGTTTTCTCCTTTTTTGAGTTCAGGATAAAATGCATGGAGATGAATCTCTGTCAAAATAATCTCAGAGACAACCTTTGGCACTAAAGAAAGGTTGGATCTAAGACTCACCCTGCTGTTTTGGAAAATCAAAAAGGATGCATAGACATAAGTACCTGTAATGAGATACCCATGTAGCAGAAATCAGGGCAATAATAAAAGCAGCTGTCTGTGTTAGAAATATTAATGAAACACTGTCTCCAAGTTTAAAATAAAAAAAACATTAATTTACCTAAAACAAACATAAGGTACCAAGGAGGTGCTGCATCTTTTTAGGTGGCTAATATGCAAAACTCTTTTCAAAAAATTGAGTTGAGATACAGAAGAAAAGGAAGGATCCAAATGCAGACAATCAGAAATGGCTGAAAGAAGTACTTATATAGAAGTATATCCTAGGCTAAGATTGATCAATTCATGTAAGCACAGATGAAATGGAGGAGACTCAGATTAGGATGTAGCTTGCTCTCTTTTATGTCGCCAGTTAGAACATCTTTTCCATTTTGTTAAGTGTGATTTCTTAGCATCAAGTTCACTAACCTCCTTTAACACCTGCTGAATGTTCTGAGAATAAAAGATCCTTAAATGGGACCAAAATTCTATCATCTAAGCTGTTAAGAGAAGATTTTGATGCTGTGGTAAAGATCTCTTGTCCTTTATGAGAGGGCTCACTCTGTAAGGAAAAGAACTTGAGCAAGAGAGAGTGTATAAATACTTGCGAATTGATGAAGGATCAGCAATAAAACATGAACAAATGCGAATAAAGCTTAGTAAGGAATACTTCAGAAGACTTAAATTAATCCTGCAAACAGCATTGACATCTAGGAAGAAAATTTAAGTTATAAACCAATTTGCCTTTCCTGTCCTAACTTACAATTTGGAGTGATTGATGGGCCCCAAAACATGTTGGATAGATTAGATATTAAAACAAGAAGGATGCTTCATGCTCACCAAATTATCTGTAAAAATCAGTGTATGCTAAGATTATATATTCCCCATTCTGAAGGAGGGACGGGCCTCCTTAAATTAATTACATGTATAGATCTGCAATCGTGGAACTCCACACATATCGGCTGACCTCAGAAGACCCAAATGTAGTGAAAGTTATAAAACATCAGGAGAATAAATCTAAGATGACTTCTCTGCTTAACCTAGCAGAAGTATATCGGCATCAAGCAGGAATGGAAATTAAACCAAAAGTAGATAAAAATCAGGCAGCAACTGAATGTGCCAAAAAAACTGAATACAAGAAATGTGGAAAATGCACATATATATATATATATATATATATATATATATATATAGTTGCAAGTATGGAAAACTTCTGGAAGAACCTCTTGTTGATCAGGAACAAATGCAGGAATGGTTAAGGAGAGGTGAATTCAAACCAAGAGATGAAAGGATAATATTGGTGGCCCAATATAGTAGGCTACATACACAATGGTTTACAAAGTCCATTAAACATGTGGGAGAAACAGACAAATGTAGGTTTTGTAAAACCAAATTGGAAACAGTTGCACAACTCATTGCTGGTTGAGACATACTAACAGCAGAAGGATTTTATAATGAAAGGCATAATAATGTGGCAAGACTGTTGCACTGGGGATTGTGCAAACGTTACGGTACTGAAGTGGCTGAAAAATAGTGGAAACATTAGCCACAAAGGATTATAGAAAATTATGAGATCTCCACATTCCACTCACTAT